>NC_141162.1:64813412-64963412 GCF_053477565.2 Lygodium microphyllum
CAACTCTTGTATCTTCCCACCCCCACTAACATTTGGTGAAAAGCGCAAAAGCAAGAATGCACAAAATGAATGCCCCAAAAGAAAAAGTCACACAAAGAGAGAGAGAGAGAGAGAGAGAGAGAGAGAGAGAGAGAGAGGAAAAAGAAGAATGAGAGACACGGATAGGAGAGAGAGAGAGAGAGGTGAGAAGAGAGAGAAGAATAATGAGAGAGAGAGAGAAGAAGAAGAAGAAGAAGAAGAAGAAGAAAGAGAGAGATGTGAGAAGAGAAAGAGTAGAAGAAGCAAAAGAAGAGAGAGGTGAGGAGAGAGAGAGAGAGAAGAAGAAGAAAGAGAGAGAGAGAGAAGAAGAAGAAAGAGAGAAGAAGAAGAAGAAAGAGAGAGAGAGAAGAAGAAGAAAGAGAGAGAGAGAGAGAGAGAGAGAGACTTATTAACAAAACTGACACTAACATAAACAAAACTCTCTCTCTCTCTCTCTTTAACTAACCTAATAATAAATTAATTAAAAAATATAACAAAAAAAAATTACAACTTGGAAGAGGGAGAGAGAGAGAGATCACCAATTTGGACAATAGTCATCAAAAACTACCCAAATGACCAATCCTCACAAACAAAACTATACCAAGCAAGCCAAAACACCAACAAAGGCTAACATAATAAATTAAATTGTACCAAGAAAACCAATCTACTATCTCTGTCTCTTTTTCTCTCATAACTAATTCACACTCTCTCTAACATTAATTATAACAAATAAATTGATAACCAAGCTAAGCTAGAAATTAAACTAACTAAATTAAAAAAAATTATTCTCTCACCACCTCTCTCTCTAACTAACCTACCTACCTAACTAACTAACTAAGCTACCACCTCTCTCTCTCTCTCTAACTAACTTAAACATCATAAACTGTATTATTACTAACAAAACTCTCTCTCTCTCTCTCTCTCTCTCTCTCTCTCTCTCTCTCTCTCTCTCTCTCTCTCTCTCTCTCTCTCTCTCTCTCTCTCTCTCTCTCTCTCTCTCTCTCTCTCTCTCTCTCTTTGTGTGGAAATGCAAAAGCTTGAGGGATGAAGAAAATGACTTTCATGTGCTTCTTCTTCGTGGTGGCTACTCAATTTCCTACTTCGTTCATCGCTTTTCATTTATAAATGAGTCTATAAGTTCTCCCTCTATAAGAAATAACACCTAGTAAAAAGGAAGCTAGCAATAAGGCCATTCTACAAGCATGGGCGCACATACACACACACTCTGTGTGTGTGTGTGTGTGTGTGTGTGTGTGTGTGTGTGTGTGTGTGTGTGTGTGTGTGTGTGTGTGTGTGTGTGTGTGTGTGTGTGTGTGTGTGTGTGTGTGTGTCCGTGCGTGCGTGCGTGCGTGCGTGCGTGCGTGCGTGCGTGCGTGCGTGTGTGCGTGCGTGCGTGCGTGCGTGCGTGCATGCGTGCGTGTGTGTGTGTGTGTGTGAGACAAGGAGTGAGAAGGAAAAAAACAAAGAAGCTACAAGCCTGCCCTCTTTTTGCACCTACTCTCTCCCAAATAAAAATTATTGGACTTTAACTATATAGGTGGTATTGTAGTGACCATGACTCATGGCCCCCCTCTTAGCAATCACCACCCTAGAGTTGGATATTGAATGCCTTTTATCTAATCACCTACCTATTGTATTGTAGCTCAAAATAGTGGAAGTTCAAGGTCACTATGTGTGAGCCCGAGACACTACTTGCAAAGGGATTTTAACCATGTACTTTTTGTGGCAATAGGAAAACTAAAAGAAGACATATATATAGCATGGGGAGAATAGAGACCAATAGGGTATGGGTTTTTTTTTCCGCTCTTGGGTGAAAAAAAAACACTTTGTTGCTCTCCCTTATTCCCATGTTGTCTATTCTTAAAACTATGGCTTGTTTTTTCACCAAAAAGGGGTCACCGCTAGCCCCTTATTGGGTGAAGAAAACCCACAAATCCAATTGGGTGAAAAGTTACTCTCGCAAGGAATGGGTCGCTAGAAAATTTTTTCATTCGGGACCCCTTTCTAGCGAGAAAAAATTACACATATCACATGCCCTCTCTCTCATCACCCTCTCTCTCCCTCAATTTTCTCTACTAATTAACAAACATTTACTTAATTAACTTTATGAGTGAAAGAGATAGAGATAATTTTCTAAATAGTAGATCTTTACACTCCTAGAAGCATAATATGAGATAGTCATACAAAGTAGAAGCTTATACACACTCATTCAAACATTGCTTTATTGCTTTAAAAACACAGTCATTCAAACATTACTTTATTCATGTTGTCTCTCTCTCTCTCTCATCCCTCTCCCATCAGTTTGTTACTTTGTCTTCCCATGCTCTCTCTTCTTCCTATGCTATATATTCTCGAAATTGTGGTTTGTTTTTTTTTCCAAAAAGGGGTCACCGGCAGCCCCTTATTGGGCGAAAAAAACCCACAAATCCAGTTCGGTGAAAAGTTACCCTCGCCACTAGGAATGGGTCACCAGAAAAATTTTTCATCTAATAAGGGGTTGCCCGAGACCCCTTTCTGGCAAGAAAAAATTACATATACCACATGTCCTCTCTCTCATCACCCTTTCTCTCTCCCCCCCCCCCATCTTGGGTATCCTTCAAAGGGAAATTTGTATTGGCTCTTTAGAAATAGAGTCACCCAGTCTTTTTATTCTTGTTAGAAGGTTTGGACAATCTATTTGGCTATAATTGCTTCTAATATAATGACAGTAGGATAAGTAATTGTTAATATAATAGGTAGGAACACCACTTATTGATGGGTCTAGTAGGCTTCTATAACACCTCGACAGGGGTATCAAGATAATGTGTAAATTAGAACATTACTAGATGGCATAATCAAACATTTGGAATATGTTTCAAGTAAAAATGGTATATTAAAAAATATAAGATTTTTAAATTCTAAAATCAATCAAAATAATACTACAAAATATAAGGTTTTTCTTTTTTTTTGGGGGGGGAGGGGGGGGAAGAGGTTTTGTGGTTGGGGGGCGTGGGGGGCAAGGTTTTTGTGGGTGGGGGGTTTGTAGGGGGATATAAGGGCTTTGTAGCTATACCATGGCGTTATGACTAGAAACACCTATATAGGGAGTAATAGTGACTCTAAGCCCTACTTGGTTTCCACTCTACATGCGATTCCCTATATCCAATGGTGAACCCTCTTATGTGCGGTGTCACGAGGGTGTAGTCCTGGGATGTGCCTATATTGTACCATTTCTTTGTTTGAATAATACAAGAGTATACCTTGCTCTCGCATATTGTGTTACATTTTTGTGCCGTGTTGAGTGAGTAATGAGTGTAGGTGCATCGCACTTTGGTGTCAGAGCAACCCTTGCTTGGAGTGAAGGAGTGCTCATGGAAGGCAAGAGAGAAGATCCAGTGCCCCAAAGAGAACGAGTCAAAATGACCCATGTCATGTTGCCCGACATCATGTCAACCCTTGTCACGATGACCCCCATCGTGTCGACCTCAACATGACGTCCCAGCACGGTGACCCTGGCACCATCCGCCATCTAAAGACATGACACGGCTTCCCCGTGGCACAACCACTACCCGAAGGTGAAACACGACTTCCTCATGTCGACAACCCCACCGATCACATTGAGGACGACAGAGAGAATATACACATCCCAACAATGGAAGATAGGAAGAAGAGTAGAGGGCAAGAAGGGAGAGTAGCCCAAGAGGAGAAGGTAGCAAGATTGGAGAGGCAGCTGGAGGGCATGTCAGGCATGCTAGAGTTAATTTGGAGGAACATGCAGATGAAGGAAGAGGAAGAGAAAAGGAGAAGAAAGCTAGAAGTGGAGCATGGCTATAGTGAATGGGTGTTACAACAACAAGAAGAGGAGAAAATACAAAAAATACAAAAGGAGATGTATAGAGTAGGGAGAGAGTAGACTTTTAGGAGGGTGCAATATACAAGAAAAGACAAGAATAAGGTAGTAGAAGTAGGAAGTAAGAAGAAGGACAAGAAGCACAACCATAGAGAAGAGGAAGATAGTGATAACTAAGAAGATGACTATGAAAAATTCAAGGTGTCCCAACTCGCCAAGTACAAAGGAGAGAGAGATGGGCCGGCTCTAAAGAAGTGGATTGCAGAGGTGGAAAGATACTTGAAATATGCTTGAATCACCAAAGATAGGAAGGTAGAAGTGGCAGCCTGTATTTGGAGGAGGACACTATTAGTTGGTACCTGCTGGAACAAGAGCAGGGACATGCCATCTTTTCATGGAAATAACTCCAAGAGGAACTCAAAGATTACTTCATTCCAAAGATGGAAAATTCAAAGTCAAAGATGAATGGAGAAACCTCAAGTGAACGGAAGGGAAGATGAAAGAGTACATTAACAAATATAGGCAACTCATGCTGTAATTACCCAATATGGACACTGACACCAAATCTTATTTGGGATGCAAGAATGAGCTAGAAGAGACGAAGAGAGGCAGAAAGACTAGTGGACTTGGAAAGCAGGAGGACGTCACAAGTGAACCAGAATAGATTCAACACCAACCTCAACAACAATTCATGGACCTCGAGACCCAATGCTCCTAGAGGCCCATTCACAGAGACGCAGAGCCAGACTTCCAGCACAACATAGCTGTGTTGCAATCTGCATTAGTACCAAGAGGAGTAGTGGGAAAATGGGAGAAATTAGTTAAGCAAGGAGTCATGGTCTACCTATGTATGATTCAACCCATTGAGCAAGAGGGCACCAAGAAGTCCAAACCTTAGACCATTAGCACAGAAGTGGTAGAGATACTTGAAGAGTTTAAAGATGTAATGCCAGCAGAGCTACCCAAGGGCCTATCACCCAAAAGGGATGTGGATCACAAAATCAAACTCATTCCAGGATCCGCCCCATTTACTAGAGCCCCCTACCACATGAATCACACAAAACTCATGGAATTGAAGAAGTAGTTGCACGAATTAGAAGAATAAGGTTTCATCTACTCCAGCAAATCCCCCTTTGGTGCCCCAATGTTGTTTGTTAAGAAGAAGGATGGGGAACTTAGACTATGTGTAGATTATAGGTCCCTTAATAAAATCACCATAAAAAACAAATATCCCATGCCCCTAGTGAAGGACCTCTTAGATAGCCTACATGGAGCCAAGTACTTCAGCTGCATAGACCTTGGGTCAGGCTGCCATCAGATTTGCATAGTAGAAGAAGATATCCCCAAAATAGCTTTTCGCACGCACTATGGTAGTTTTGAAAAATTAGTCTTAGGATTTTGCCTAAGCAATGGGGCATGCACATTTTGTGACCTCATGGATGGAGTCTTTAGACCCGAGATAGATGTCTTAGTCATTATCTACATTGATGATCTACTAGTCTATAGCAAGACCCTAGAAGAACACAAGCAACACTTACTTTTAGTCTTTGAGAAGTTGCGGCAACATAAGCTATATATCAAACTAGAAAAATGTGAGTTTGTAGTAAAAGAGTTAGAATTTCTAGGTTTCATTATACGAGTAGTTGGTATCAAAGTGGACCCTAAGAAAGTGGAAGCTATCCAAAATGAAAGGTGAGAACAATCGAAGCTTGTACGGGAGAGCTATGGCAGGAAAGCAAGAGCGAGAGAGAGAGAGAGAGAGAGAGAGAGAGAGAGAGAGAGAGAGAGAGAGAGAGAGAGAGAGAGAGAGAGAGAGATTCACAACAATCGAAGCTTGCACAGGAGAGCTATGGCAGGAGAGCAAGAGCAAGAGAGAGAGAGAGAGAGAGAGAGAGAGATTCACAATGTGGAAACTCCAATAGTCACAATGTGTGACCGGCCTTCCCTTCATTCATCTATCACTAAAAGAATAAAGAATAAAGTGATGGTGACGGGCACTTGCCACCTGTAATGTGCAAGCGTGGGTATTGTAAGTGTAGCAATACACAAGCAGCTAAGCAGAGGCGCCTTTACCCCCAATAACCTTCTACTTCAAGGTGAATTTTCCCGTGTGAGGAGTGAAAGAGAAAAAGAAAAGATAGTACAACATGTACACATGTACAACAGGATGAGGAAAGACGTCATCTCATCCCATGCCCATCAATCTCCTAAGGAAGGCAAAGCCCTTTGTAGAGAGGCTTTGGGTGAGCAGATTTGTAGGATTCTAGCAAATCGAGATCTTGACAAGGTCAACAAACTTGTCCTCAATGACCCCACGTATGAAGTGATATCTCATCTCAAGGTGTTTCGTCTTCGCACGGAGGACGGGATTCTTGGCTAACTAAATAGCACTCATAGAATCCGAATGCAGTGTAGTGATAGCATCAATACCAAGGTCATGAACCAAACGGCCTAACCATATGGCCTCCCTGTAAGCCTCAGTGGTTGCAACATACTTGGCCTTAGTGGTGGAAAGATCCATACACTTCTACACCCTGGACATCCAAGAGATAGCACCTCTAGCATAGGTGAACACATAGCCAAAAGTGAACTTCCTACTATCTACATGTCCTGCATAATCCGAGTCAGTGTACCCCACAACTCTTGTATCCTAGCTACCATAGCATATGCACATATCTGCAGTGCTCTTTAGGTGCCTCATGATACCCTTCAAAACATCCCAATGCTTCTTGCCAGGTGTAGCCATATAGCGTGCCACAACACCAACTGCAAAGGCAATATTTGGACGAGTGGCTATCATGGCATACATAAGACTGTCCATTGCGGATGTATAGGGAATCTTGGCCCTCTACTTATCTATTTGCGAACAATCGGATTGTGATACCTTCACATAAGAAGGCAATGGATAGCCAATAGGCTTCACGTCCTACATGTGGAAGCGCTCAAGGACTTTATGAATGTACTCCCTCTATGACAAGTAGTGGAGTCCCTGATTCCTGTTGCGTCTAATGCGCATACCAAGTATGTGAGAGGCATGTCTTAGATCCTTCATCTCAAAGCTCTTTTTGAGTTGAGCCTTAAGAGCACCTAGCTTATCATGAGCTTTCCTTGCTAATAGCATGTCATCCACATAAAGGAAAAAAATAATCAAATATCCATCACGAGCTTTCTTCATATACAAGAATGAATCCATAGCACTACAGTTTTAGCCCTATGACTGCATAAAGCATCGAACTTATGGTACCATTCCCTAGGTGCTTGCTTCAAGCCATAAAGACTTTTATTCAACCTGCACACTAGGTGCTCCTCTACAAAGCCCTTAAGCTACTCCATGTAAATCTCATCATGCAAATCCCCATGTAAAAAAGCCATCTTGACATCCATCTGATACAAGTCCAAGTCAAGTTGAACAACCAAGGCCAAACCAAGTGGAGGGTGGTAATCTTAACCACATGAGAAAAAACTTCACCAAAGTCAACTCCATGCTCTTTTTTAAAACCCTTAGCAACAAGTCTTGCCTTATAAGCAGGCTTGGGGTGTTCAAGGGTACTCTTCAACTTGTACACAAAGCCTTCTTGTCACTAGGCAAGGAAACCAAATCCTGAGTCTCATTCTTATGCAAGGACTCTATCTTAGACACATAGCCCTCTCCCAGGAGTGACTGTCATCCTTGTGCATAGCCTCATCATAAGTGAAAGGCTCTAATGCATTTTTAACCAAGACATAATGCATCAAGGGATGAAATTTGTCAGGGGATATCTATCTCTAGTAGAATGCCATACTACAAGCTTTGCTGCCTATCCAACATTCTGTCCAACACCCTGGCCATGAGTACTTGCTGCTATTGCAAGTTATACGTGGGAGCTCGTAGCTTCTCCTGAAATATAACCTTGCATATCTCCACTATCTTCTCCAAATTACCTAAATATATTTAATTAGTTATAAATTATTTTTTAACAACCAATAAATATTTTCTTGAAGTAATAATTGCTAATTTTAATATTATGTATTTATTTTATCTAAAAATATTAAATAGTTATATCACATAGTTATTTAGTAATTAAAACTATTTATTACTCAAGTAATTAATATTAATATATTAATTAAACTATAAATGATTTAATATAAATGAAATAATATTTACCAATATGGTATCATTTAATTAGTTCATTGATTAGTTAATTAGTATATCAATCAAATTATATCAAGTAAATTATTGATTAATTTCTTAATTGATAATAGTTAGCTTGTTTTTTAGTTCATGTATATCAACTAGTTTATTGATTAATTAGTTATTATAGTAATCAATTAGTATGAAGTGAACCATTTGTATATTAATATTACTTAGCTTGTTTATTAATTTATATATTATTATTAATCATTTCATATAAATCAATGTATTAGTATAGTAATACTAATTAATCAATTAATATGATTGTGCATTAATATGTTAGTTATATGGGATTTTTTTTAAGGGAATGAAGAGAGAGTACAAGTGCATGTGGATTAGGGTCGTCGGTGCCCACATCTATCTAGTTATTTGGGTTTAGGGCCTAGGGTATGAGAGAGAGAGTGCGTGTGGGCCAAGATGGCTAATAAGAGAGAGTGCATGTGGATTGGGATCATTTTGCATATATCTCTCTTCGTATGGCACATGTCTCCTACTCTCTCTCTCTCTCTCTCTCTCTCTCTCTCTCTCTCTCTCTCTCTCTCTCTCTCTCTCTCTCTCTCTCTCTCTCTCTCTCTCTCTCTCTCTCTCTCCATCACCCCCGGTCTCTCTCTCTGGCTCACTCTTGGTGCTCTCCAACCGCCCTCTCTCTCTCTCTCTCTCTCTTCGTAGCACCCACATCCACTCACACACACTCTCTCTCTATCTCTATCTCCCTTTTTTGCTCTCTCCCCTCCCACACAAATCTTTATATCCTCTCTCCCTCACACACACACACACACTCTCTCTCTCTCTCTCTCTCTCTCTCTCTCTCTCTCTCTCTCTCTCTCTCTCTCTCTCTCTCTCTCTCTCTCTCTCTCTCTCTCTCTCTCTCTCTCTCTCTCTCTCTCTCTCTCTCATGCACACACTTTATATATCCTCCTCTCTCTCTCTCTCCCTCTCTTGTATATGACATACACCCCCACACTAAGTCTTTCAATGACACCCATATCTGACTTGAGTATTCGTACATGTGTAGATAGCTTTGGAAATGGATCCAACATCTAGTGCTACACCAAATACCGAGGTCCACATATATGCATCGTCCCTCTTTACCAAACATATTATGCACTACATAAGTAGTCAGTTCCTAATGTTGAAGAAGGAAGACATTTGCAATGGCAATGGCTACTGTGTTCTTGCTATCACCCATGCAAATGACCAAATACAAAGCACGTCGGTCCATTGTAACAATGACCATGAGACTATCTAGGTATATGTTCTGGATACCTTAGTCTCGCAAGACTATCTTGTCGAACAAGGAAATGGGCCTACATTGCAGCCTTCCCCCACCATAGACCTCACCGAGAACCCTTGTAGCATTGTCACCATGGAAGCTTCACCACCCCCCTTGGACATTGAGAAAAACAAAACCATCCCTATCATGCTTGATGTGGAAGAGGAGGGGATGCGACAATCCTCTTATGCTGTAATAAGTGTGGTTGAGTACATAATGTCTTCAGGGGGCTAACACTGAGCCTTACTTCATTTGCTTTAGAATATGAGCGCTATAGAGAGAGTGGAGGAGATCCCAATTTTCTATGATGGCAATGTGGCATAAGAGCTTCCACCAATAGTAGACAATATGCATCCAATGGATGGTATTGAGCAAAAGTACGATGGCCATTGCTGGACAAAGCCCATGTCAACATCGATGGCATTCCTCGATACTGTTCGCTGAAGCAAATGTATCGAAGAGATTGAGTGTCCCAATAGAGATTGTACTGGTAGGTCGATTTTTGGCTCCCCAAACAAGGTGGCATGGACATGTGCAAGATTCTTCATTCGGTCCATTATCATTAAAGTGATTGCAGAGTTGCATGACATGGTTCTAGTACCTATTGCAAGTAAATTGCACTAATCAAGTCCAAATACATACCGTGCATGTAAACTCAGTACCACCATACCGATTGTTGGAATGTCAACTATTGGTCTCGAAAGCCTTGGATGCTTCTATTGTAAGAACCCCCCCATCTTGCTCTCCAAGTGCGAGTGTATAGTGTATTATGTGATGTTAGCAAGGCCAATTTCCATACTATTTATTCATCAAGGCATATATAACCATGAGGTGCAAAGAGGCACATGTAGAGCAAATGTCAAAAAGGTGCAAAATATTGTAGAGGAAATGGTAAGAGACTTTAGTGCAACTGGAACTCGACACCTGCAAATGACCATGGCTAGAAGGGTAGTGATGGGTGTCTTGGTTCATGAGCAAGGTATCCCCATGTCCAACATTGAACTCTCGACGATGCTTGAGGAACTCCAACTACTCATTTAGAGGAACAAGTAACATATTATTCCATTCACAACACATTCCAAAATATCATTAAAAAACCATGCATATGAAGATCAATATTATGTGCATGCAGGTTCAAACACATGGTCAGTGTAGCACGCGCTGAGAGTGATCAGGGAACGAAATCTTGTTTTCTAAAGTTAAAGCAACGTTGTGCATACATATTTTTTCATGGTAGCCTATTTTCTGGGCAAGCCATTGAAAACAATAGTAGGTGCTTTATATTCAAAATGTTAACGAGACTGGGCCAACCTTAGGGGTTGACTTAGTGAATCATATGCGAAGGAATGGCATTGGGAACCTATGCAATAGCTGGGTATGCTTCGACCACGTGCATCACATTAATGATTGGACCACCATGGCAGCACATGTGTATGACCCAAGGTAGTTTCTCTTATGTGATTCTACCATGACAACACAAACTTAAGTAACATAGTTCTCCTTGCTCTCCCATTCCTTTCTTGTGTTTCTATAGTGTACAAGAGTTGATGACTTTGTGAGATGAAGGAACAGGATACAAATGCACAAGCTCTTTTTTGGACAAAGATGAATGAGGTGATGGAGAAGTGTGGACACCCAAGCACTGATTCTCAAGGATTCATGGCAAACGAGGAAGCTACCAATTGGAGGGCCATCCGCACAATGTTCAATGGTGTTCTAGACAATGTAAAGTAAGGAAAGGAGAGATCTTGCTTATTTCATTGGGAACAAAGTCTCCAAATACAGACATCACAGTATGTGCACAAGAGTTTTCAAGATGAGCATAAGCGCTTATGCTGCATGTGGAGGTGTGCAGTCACAAAAGATGATGCAACAATGCAATATCGATTCATTCGAGCTTGGTGGGCCTCAGGGAAAGTTGTGGATTGCAATATACCAGCGATGGATTGTTGGCTTAGTTGGTGGCATATTAGATACCCATGTTGGATGTGGTACTTTGTCACGGTAAGACTAGTTTGTAATAGTAGGATGTGACATGTGGTACATTTGTTTTCTCACGCTCCATACCTTCTCATGTTGTATTTTTGTCCAGGTGGTGGAGGACATTGCTTATATGCTAACCATGAACTTGGCAGAGCCAATGCATGCAAGTTGGTTGGCAGGAGGGGAGGGATTCAAGGGATCTATCAGTTTATACGATGCATGTGTTAGTGATTTGGCCAATGCTCTACTACAGAGCACAAATTGGCATGCATTCATTGCTGGAAAGTTCCATGGTGCAGGACCCATTGCAGAGAAGCTTTTGAGTGGACTACAACAAGGAATTAGCCCCACACCTCGAGCAATGGTAAGGATGGTTGAGGAGGTGGCAAGAGGAACCGAATTGCATAAACGTCCCGATTTTTGAGGGGACAATGTGAGTGTAGTAAGAAAATGGTTGATGGGCAAGTGGGGTCCAAGGAAACCAACGCCTCTCGCACGGGCCTATTTGACCGAAAACATACCTAGAAAAAAGGGTACAAGAAAACTAAACTTTGAGGAACCTTTGCCTTCCAACCAATCAAGGGCAATATCACCAAATTGTTTGGAGAAAATGGTGGTGGAGACAGTCCTTCATGACACCGTTTGGGCTATAAGAAGGATTCGAGCTCCTCCAGCCGTGTACAATGTCAAAGATGGTTGAGAGCTAGAGAGGGAAAATGCAAAAAACCTTTTAAAAATACATCACATGGAGTGCCTGCACCTTCATTTTGGGGCATCATGGAGTGGTCTAGCTCAAGAGGAGAAGCTAGCAATCAACATGGAACGCGGTGCCAGTTCATGTGGTTTTGTAATGATAGTGTGGACCATACATCGAACATTTGTTCTTCCATTCATCCCGCACCTCCCAAGGTTCCACAAGTATGGCCAATGGCATGAGGCACTAATTTGACCGTAGAAGAAATCCACATGTTGGAGAGTGGTGGGTTTGTTTTACAAAGGCCGGCACAAGAGGTGGATTTAACGAGGGCTCGTCTGGATATCGAAGAGGTGTTTCATAGGCTATAGGGAAAAGAATAGACTTAACGTTGGCTCTAGATGCAATTGTGAAGGGCCACACATTGGTGAAGCCCTTGAAACATGAAGTTTTCAAACTAGAGACGGCTAATTCAAGTGTCATGCATGAGTGTTATGATGTGCACATTGCAAAGAATCCAACATGTAATTGTCGGGATTTCATGGACCATGTCGTAGAAGGAAAAGTGTATTTGGCATGCAAGCACCTATACTATGTGTACCTCTGAGTGTTTGGGAAGGATGCAAATGCCAACATGTTTATACACCAACCCACACTCACTGAAGAAAACTTGCACATTGTATTTGGAAGTAGAATAACTTTTCTAACACCACCTATACAATGACTAGCAATGTAATGCCAGCACTACCTCTTAGCACAACCACATTTTATTTTGTTGAGAAAGTCGCTGTTATACAATCTAGTTGGATGGCAAGCCTTTGGTGGCCTTGTCTCTATTAATTTGACAAGCAATAGCACTTTTTCTAGAGTTAACACAATATAAATGTACATTTGGATTGCTTATATGAATTGTCTTGTATCATATTTGTTGGTGGGGAGAGGGGGGGAAGGGAGAGAGCTATCAATCCATTGAAATTAAAGTTCTAAAAACATTGAATGGCTACCCAAGCATTCACATTGAGAGAGAGAGAGAGAGAGAGAGAGAGAGAGAGAGAGAGAGAGAGAGAGAGAGAGAGAGAGAGAGAGAGAGAGAGAGAGAGAGAGAGAGAGAGAGAGAGAGAGAGAGAGAGAGAGAGAGAGAGAGAGAGAGAGAGAGAGATGTGTAACTGGGATGTAAGAGAAGTGTTTGTTACAACACATGCTACCTAATCTAATGTGAGGCATTATGATACAATTTGGACTAATCGCATACATGAGAGAGAGAGAAAGTCAGAGAGAGAGGGAGATAAACATGGAGAGTGAGTGAGTGACTTATGTATATATATATATATATATATATAGGTGAGAGGGAGAGAGAGAGATATTTAGAAGCATCACTCATAAAGTATGCTCACAAGGTAAGATCTTAAAGGCTCTAGGTATTAAGCCTCATGGAAAGGAGAGCATAGTTGGATTGCTTGGTAAGATTAAATTAGATATAAGGGTAGATAACTTTGATGGCATAAGAGAGTCATGCAGAGGTTGTGTATGATAAAGTGTTGAATCAGTCAGGGAAAAGTTTGTGATGTAAAAGAAAGGCTAGTGATATATTATTTTGAGTTGTGACCTAAAGAGAGTGGCATTGTATCACTTTATAAGATTGCATTCTTAGGAGAAATAAGTTGTTATGGATTCTATCTTCTTTGGCAAGTTCAAGGACATTATTTTGGATGTTGAATCAGTATTTTTAAAGATAAGTTTATTGATTTGGAAAAGACATAGTTTCCCTAGC
The DNA here is from genome assembly GCF_053477565.2 of Lygodium microphyllum. Lineage (NCBI taxonomy): Eukaryota > Viridiplantae > Streptophyta > Polypodiopsida > Schizaeales > Lygodiaceae > Lygodium > Lygodium microphyllum. Next base: position 64,827,152 of record NC_141162.1, read on the forward strand.
CAATAATAAATTGATATTATAGAAAATAAATTTTTCTTAGTTGTTGATGATAGGCTCCTTGCCTTGGATGTATATTTGTACAAAAGTTTATGTACCCTCATGGGCAGATCTCTATTTATGCGCTAAACCTCCCCCAAGGTTAGAGACGGGACCCTTTCACCAAGGGGCTAGTTTGACCACATTGGAGGCTAGGACGGGCCCTAGATATGAGAGGTATCTATATAGGGAGTATGTTAGGCTAGGATGCAATAAGGGTGCCATGGGGGCTTTGGCCATATATATCTTGGGTTTGTTGAGAACCATCCTAACGCTATACTAGGCCAGGATAGACTTATTGGAAGAACTTGATGCCAGATAAGGGCAAATTGGTGGATCATGTGCCATGCGATTTGGACAAGAGTCTTGAAATAAGGGACATAACTTAGGGTTGGCATTGCGCCTCGGAGAAGGTGCAAATAGATTATTATTTTTTTGCAATTGTTTTCTAAACAACATTTGACATTGTCTTTGTATCTATAACAATAAATTACATGAAGGAACCTAATTCCCTAAAAGGGTAATTAAGAAATATGTTTTTATGTATTGAAACACAAATATGGTAGGTAATTTGATAACTAAAGCATACCATTGAGGGAAGTGGGAGGGTGAGATCCTCGACAGTTCAACTCTAAGGCAAGGTGGTCTCAATTAGCTGAGAGCTTTTCTCCAAAGTTACATTACTTTAGCAAACCACTCATTGACCAACTAGGTAACCAAATAGAACGTTGACTTGTGTTGTTTTAGGGGACTATGAGGAGACTATGTTCTATGAAGAAGGATTGACATACTACACTCCCTTGCATTTCTCATTCTCTTTGAACCTAATGTGACAAGGTTGGTTTCAATTTGATTGATTTAGTGAAAAGTTGACACTTGAAAAACCGATGCTAGATGAACTGATAGGTGACCTTATTCTACTCTAAAAACCTAGATTCAAGTCCATCCTTATGGGTTATGCGGTTGAAACCTTATGTTGTGAATAGAACTTGAGAGAACCTAGGTGATAAAACCTGTATTATTCTAAGGAGTGCATGGAAATGTTGCTTAGGAAAATCTCTTAATGGACCACTAAATCATGCCATTGAGGGCTTCTAATTCCAAGATGTTACACATGGTATTAGAGTAAAATAATAATGAGCTAGTTAATAATACTTGGGGCCTAATGGAGATCAAGTTCTTGAGGATAACTACTTCCTAGCAAATACCAGAGAAGACTATGATGACTTAAAGGGCCAAGGAAGTAAGTATCACGAGTATAATGAGATAGAGCACATTTGAAAGAGATTCCCAAATCATTAGTGCTTCCTTGGCAATGAGCTAGGATATATTCAAGTTGACTACTTTGGATTGGATAATGATGAAGTCCTAGAGCCCACAGAAATCTTTGATGATGATTAGAAGTCCCAAAAATATCTTCATTAGATATAATAAGCTACACACTTGTAATGATCCCCTACTATTGTAACAACATGTGAGTTTTTTGAGTTACAATATTTTGGAGTAAATGTGTATTTGATTTCATTGAGCTATCTTGAAGTTTGAGTGTTTATGCACAATGAGAGTAGCATAGTAGAAGTATATTAAGTCCTAAATCATAGTTCCTATAATGGAACTTATTCTAACTAACCCCTATGTTTCTCTCAAGATGGGGAAATCTCAATTTCTCTAAGGGGAATAGGATGTAATATCCCCCCCTCACCCTATATGAATAGGGGCTTGAGGGGGGAGGGGATGATTGAAAGGGTTATGAACTTTAAACTATTATGTCTTTGTTTTTCAAAGAAAAGAAAGCTTATCTTTGATGCCTATCATTAGCCATTGTCTCACATTGTCACCATGCAAAGAGTCATTAGCCTGCACATCCCTGCCTCATCACTTGATCCCCCAACTCACCAGAGATCAAATGTAGACTACCATGCTACCAAACAATGTCTCATTCCAGTCCCCTATAACGACATAAGTCAGGGCTCTAATTGCTTACCTAGTTAGTCAGCGAGTGATTTGCTAAACCAATGCGACCTTGGAGAAAAGCTCTTAGCTAGCCAAGATCACTTTGCATTAGGATGAAATTTGGGGATCTTGCCCTCCCGCTTCCCTTCATAGTAGGTTTTAGTTATCTAAATACCTACCACACTTATGTTTCAATGCATAAAAGAAACTTCCTTAATTAACCACTTTAGGACAATACCCACTAGTAGATCACCCTCTCGTTTCCCTCAATAGTATGTTTCAATTATCTAATTACCTACCATCATTAACCTTGGGAGAGGTTTAGTGTGTAAATCAAAACCCACCCATGAGGGCACATGAACTTTTGTACAAATACACAATCAAGACAATCAACCTATCATTAGTGGCTAGGAAACATCCCTTTTCTATAATATCAACCCAACAATCTCTTTGACTATTCCACAACCAATTTATAATTGGCTAGGGAAACCATCTCTTTTCCAAATCAATAAACCTTATCTATAAAGAGACCAATCGAATATCCAAAATGATATCCTTGAACTTCACAAAGAAGATATAATCCACAACAAGTTATTCCTCCTTAGAATACAATCGTGTAAAGTGATATATGCTACTCTCCTTAGATCACAAATCAAAATAATATCTCACTACTCTTTCTTTTACATAACAAGCTTTTTCCTAATTGATTCAATGTTTTATCATGCACAACCTATGCATAACTTTCTTGTGCAATCGCAAGCTATCAACTTGTACATCTAATTTAATATTACCAAGCAATCCAACTATTCTTCTCATCTCAAAAGTGCAACATTTCCATGATGCTTAATACCTAGGGCCTTTAAGGTCTTATCCTTTTGCAAGCATACTTATGACTCATGGTTCTAAATATCAATTGGTGATTTAAGCATGTTAATTATGGCCTCCCTCGATGGGCACTACCCTCTACCTCACTCGATGCATGTGCTTCTGTAAATGCACGTGCTTTGGCTGATCCATATACTTCAGCTGATCCATGTGCATCAGTTGATCTGTGTGTATGCATAGTGCGTGGAGTACCTGTTAGTAGAGATGTGCCAAGGTTTGGTGTTTGTGCGGCAGTGCTAGGCAAAGATGTGATAGGTGTCCCAGACATCACACTGAAAACCTCCTCTGCAGTGGGAGGGCGACCAAGATAATTGGTCATCTCCCCCATGAATTGCTCCTTGTTTGAAAAACCTCCAAAAAAGCTACTAACACCTCTAGAAAACTCCGCTAAGGTGTTGTTCATGCGTTCCAACTCAGGATCAGTGCTGGAAGATCCAGGATTCCACATCTACACAAGAAAAATCATATTACCCTGTACAAATAAAACATATCACATGCTGCGTCTATATCTGCATCCATGTGTGCATCTGTCAACGCGTCTATTTTCGCGTCTATACCTGCATCTACACTGTCATCTGGATGCACTGACAGACGCGCACAATCAGACCATTTTTTTCAAACTTGGTTAAAAAATGCGCAAAAAAACCTCCATAGATGACAGTCTATAGCATGTAAAGAGAGAGAGAGAGAGAGAGAGAGAGAGAGAGAGAGAGAGAGCGAGACAAACAGACAGAGAAAGCAAACAAGATTGAGAGAGAGAGAAGAAGAACTCGCCTTCTTTGCTTGTTCCGACGGGTGGCGGCTAGGTTGCAAGCTCCTTGTCCTCCTTCTATCCATATACCTAAACCTAAGAAACAACCTATACCATCAGTCACATCGACCCTCCCCACCATTTCTATGTAAGGGTATATTGACTTGATTTAGAACGAGTTTGAACTACGGCTCATACCTCATCTTAATGGATTCAAACCCATTTGTAACCAATAAAAAAGAATTAAGGATCAAGAGTAGGAAAAAGAATTAGTGAAGCACACTGTGGATCCTTTGCAACTTGTGGGTTGGATGTGATTCTCCTTAAGGAAATATTGAGATTGTAGTATTATTGGGTGAGTTTGAATTCTCCCTAATGCTTCCCTGTGCCTTCAAGCTCTCAAGTGTTTAATTGTACTCATATAGCTTTCCTTTCTCTTTTAATTCATCTCTATCTCTTTGAACCCCTCTCTATTTTCTACATCTCTCCCTCCCTTTCTACTCAAGACTATGAAGAGGTGCACAACGTGGCATGAGTAGGAACTTTGCACACCCCTCAGTAATTTGGAGCCCATGTAGAGTGTCCTATACATTATTTTATCTCTCAAACATGTACTGTGTGTGGAGGATTTAAGACTAAAGCCTTGATAAAGAAATAGGGTATCTTTAAGCTCCTACAAGGAATTCACATGTCACCATAGGCAATAGGCAAGACATTGCAAGTTGTATAAAGATAACTTTGAAGCTAGATAGCAATTTCAACCCTTGAATATGAATTCACAACAAGGTATTATTAGAAGGAAGGGTATTGTTATGAGGTGGGTGAGTCTTCTCAAAGAAATTATGGACCATTTGCGAGCACTCTTGCTAAAAATTCCAAAGGATTAAAAAGTAAGTTAATTGTGGGTAGATTTCAAACTCCATTTCAAAGGAATTTCTCTAATAACACGAGTCTTAGTGGAAGTTATTTGGATCAATATTATAATGCATAGTAAGCTTCTAATGGATAGGAAGCATTTAATGAGAGAGAACTCTAGGGCAAGACTAACTTGTCCAAATCAATGGGTATTCTTCTTTCCCATTAGACCTATAAGAGTGGATGTCAAAATAAGAGTCTTATTTTGACATTTATCCATGATCACACAATCAAGAAATTCAGTTTTCCACCCTCCATTTAAAAATCTTTGCACAAATCTGGTGAAGGTACGTGAAGAGAGAAAATCAGCAAATTAATGGATAGGAAGTTTTCAATGCTCAAATAACATCAACCGATTCTTGAATCAAAACCATATATGTAGAGAGTGTATGTGATTATGAAAAATTGCATAAGTAAATTTATGGGCTAGAACCTAGTTTATTAATAGATGTGATGGCACAAAATCCTTTCACTCTCTTTCAAGAAATAGAGTTGGTCGAGAGGTATGCTCACAAGTATAGAAGGGATGTAAATATTCAAAAAAAAATTGGATAGACCAAAGCTACCATTAAATAGGGATAGTTTGGGGAAACCTTTGGAGACACCAATGTGTCTTATAGAAGCCCAAAAGTACTAACTTATCCATCTTTTACTATATCCCAATGTAGAGAGCAAAAATGCTGAAAATAGGCTAAGAAATGCTTCATACCAAGATGGATAGAAGTCATTTATAGGCATCTTTTCAAAGAACACAATGGGAAGAGCCTATGTTTCAAATGTGGGGAAATGTTTACCATTGAATAGACCAATGAGTATACATACAAAAAGGTCAACAACATGTTTACCATTGAAGAGTCAGGTGATGAAGATGAGAATCCATTTATGATAGAGAATGCTAAAAATGAGGATTATGATAATGACAATAGACAAGACCAATTTTATCACCCTCAAGAAGGATTTCCTTTTGATCCAAGTGGTCACATACCTTTTTATCTAGGTGGATAAGAGAATAGTGAGCCATTGTATACTACCACTTTAGCCTATTTGATATCTATGGATACATAGATAGGTTCCAAGAGCCCATGCATACTAAGAATTCATGAAAGCAACCATGTATAGACTATATATATTTTGGTATATAGCGGTAGTAAATATAGTTTTATGAATAAGAAAGAAATGGATAGATTGCATTGAATTCCCAATAAATTATAATAGTCCATAAATGTTTTAAGTAGCCAATGATGATGAGGAGATCAATACCCAAATGTGCTCTGAATTCTTCTTGTAATTGGCTATATATTATGAAGTATGTGTGGACTTGATTACTAATGAGATGGCCCTATTGATGTGGTATTAGGCTATGATTGGCAAATTCAACTAGGGAGAATTACTATGGAGTTTTCTCAACTGTACATGGAGTTTGTTAGTAAGGAATAGCTCACAGATTTAGAGGAAATCCATAACAAAGCATATTTTTAGCTCATTAAGCTTTAGCAACTCAAAAATGAGTTTAAGAAGAGCTCATGTATTTTTTGTACACCTTAATAAAGATGTTATAGATACTTGTTCTAGGTGCCTACAACCTTACCTCCCAAGAGAGCAGTGGATCACCCCATAGAGGAGTATGTATACTTGTCCCATGCGCTTATGACCTTACCTTCTAAGAGAGTAGTGGATCACCCCATAGAGGAGTATACTTACTTGTTCCATGTGCCCATGGCCTTACCTTCCAAGAGAGCAATGGATGACCCCATAGATTTGTATCTTCACTCAAAATTACTAACTAAGCCACCTTATAGACTTTCCAAATGTGAACATGAAGAAGTTATTAAGTAGATTAAATATTTGTTGGAGATGGGATTTATTGAGCCTAGTTTTTCACCTTATGCATCTTCAATCTTGTTGATCAAGTAGAAGGATGGTTTCTTTAGAATGTGTATTGACTATCAGGACCTCAATAAGATCATTGTCAAGAACATGTATCCCATCCCTATTGTTGATGACTTGATGAGCTTAAGGGGGTAAAGTACTTTACAAATGCATATTTGAGATCAAGCTTCTATCAAATTTTCATGAGAGAGAGTGATAAAATAAAGAAAGCATTCAACATTGATTGAGGGGCCCATCATTTCCTAGTTATACCATTCAGGTTAACAAATGCCCTAGCCACCTTTCATAGCCTCATGAACAAAATATTAAAGCCTTTCCTTTTTAAGTTTGTCTTGGTATTCTTCAATAATATCCTCTGTACATCAAATCATTTGAGAATAAGTTTATGCATATGAGAAAGGTATTTGATGTTTTGGGGCAAGACAAGTTATTTGCTAAGGAGACCAAGTGTTCATTTATGCAAATCAAGGTAGAGTACTTGAGACACGTTGTCAGTGAGAAAGAAATTAAGTTTGATCCTAAGAAAGTGCAGTGTGTTAAAGAATGGCCAATGCCTACAACACCACTTCTCTTCCTGGTTTTCTTTGTCTACATAGGGGTTTCTCCCTTCAAGGATCTCTATGGCTATAAGGTGCTAAATCCTATGGTCACTCTCAATGAGAAGATAAATCCTCAAGGAATAGAAGAGTTGGATAGCAATGTAAGCCCAATTTTAGTAGTGTAAGATGAATCTTAAGAAAGCCAAGTCCAAATGAAGCTTTATGATGATGAGAAAAGGTGACCCATGGAGTTCCAAGGAGAGTTTGTACTTTATTTTGGAGGAGTTTTCTATCCTTGAGATGTTGTCTTGGCTCAAAATTAGCTAAACTTGGCCCTATTCTACTATAGAGATTTCCCTAGATAGCATTCTATTTTAGAAAAAAAAAATGCATTAATGACATCAAAGTGTGACTTATATAAAATGGAAGTACATGGAAAGAGCTCCATTTTGATTTATACTATAGTTTATTTGGAGGAATCTATAGAAAGTTATTCCAAATTTAATATAGCAAGGTTTGTAATAGATAGCAAGATTTCTACTATTTGCAATAGTTATTTTATGAAGATTTGGTCGCCAATATTTCAATTTGAAGTTTTCTAGATGCTATACATGTAATAGGCTTATTCTTCAACTCTGATTCCAATCAAATTCCTTCAATTCCTCAAGATTCATATATAATGCCAAAATAGAGTAGTACTCTATCATCTAAAAAATCATAGCCATTGTATAATAATTCCTTTTTTTTCTTTTTGAGGGAAAAAATCTTGGATAGGGATGGAATGTAAAGAGTGGAAAGACAAGTAGTTGTTAGTATTTAGGAAAAAAGAAAATACCAACTACACTGGCTTGGTATTAAAAGATGTAACAGAGTTATTTTTTTCACTATTCAATAGTAAATCAAATCTCTCCATCTTCATCTTCATCTTCAATAGTACAAAGCTTCCATGGTTTATTTTTCTCTCTTCTTCTTCTTCTTCTTCTTCTTCTTCTTCTTCTCTCTCTCTCTCTCTCTCTCTCTCTCTCTCTCTCTCTCTCTCTCTCTCTCTCTCTCTCTCTCTCTCTCTCTCTCTCTCTCTCTCTCTCTCTCTCTCTCTCTCTCTCTCTCTCTCTCTCTCTCTCTCTCTCTCTCTCTCTCTCTCATTTCTGTTTCTTCTACAATCTTCTCTCTCAATTCACTTCTTGATAACATTGGAAGGAAAAAAAATTATTTTGGATTTATATTAAAAGGAAGATATTAAAATTCATTGAGAGAAATTCTAAACTAAAATTATCCCTAATATATTATGGGCCATTTTGTATTGTGCATAAGATCAATGATAATGCATTCATATTGGGTATTTCTCCTCAATCACTAGCAAATTCATAATTCATTTCATATTATCAATTCAAAACCATTCAAGAGAACTCCACCTATCACACCAATTATAGATAACCTCCACTACTTGAGAAAGATATTGAAATGTTAGTACCCAAAATTATCCTTAACAATGACCATGCCACTATAATAGCTACATAGTAGCATATGTATTTAGTTAAGTATAAAATATAAAATTTTAGTAATCCAAGTGGATGTAAAGGTATTCATTCACTCTAACTTATGGATATCTATATTGCAGATGCCCCTGATGAAAGCCTTTGTAACTGCTTTGCCAACTGTTTTTTCTACTAGCAAAATTTGTTTGTATAACTCTCTTAGTCTAAATACATAATCCCTCATGCTCTCTTCATCCTATTGCTCTATGTTCATTAAGAAAACAATAAAATCGTCCCTATAGTTGGCTTTTGCAAATCTCTTAATAAAGGGAGGCTTAAGGGCTACAAAGGGAGCCTTCTCAGCTACATCAAGACCAGTTCACTAAGTACGAACATTCTCATCCATGCACAGCCCAAAGGATTGAGCATGCCTGGCATCTCCTAAAAGGTTATTTGCCTCACAAATTTGCTCTAATTGCTCTATGATGCTATATGGTTCATCTTCAGTGCAATACTTGTCAATTTTCTTGGCCACCCACTAAGGATACTTTGGCTTGGTCTCTTTGGCCGGGATTATTTCCCATCCCATTCAGCAATGTTTGAGTCATGTGGGCTCCTACAGTGAGTAGATTTGTGTAATCTAAGGGCCTACATTGAACGAGGTCTATCAAGATGTCAATGGATGAGCCTGATGTTCCAACATTCAAAATCATGTTCTTGATCCCATCCAATTTAGATTTCATGTTTAAAATTTATTGCTTCATATCCCTTGTGTGTTTGAGGATCTTATTGAAAGTACTTGTCCCCTGATCTTCAAGTGGCATCAGTTTTGCTTTTAGGTCCGCATGTGATAGTTGAGAACAATCGAGTCATGCAACTTGTTAATAATTGTCCAAGGACTCTTAGACATCTCTGGGAAGAGAGTCTAGAAATGTGACCTCATCCATTGTACTAGACTTGGGATGCAAAGTTTCTTGGTTGATGGATCAATTACTTAATCAATGAGATCCTTGAGGGATGTGATCTCAAGGATGGAACATGTGATAAGAGAGGATTTAGGATGTGACTTTGTTGTGATGGGTTTGAGGATAGGGATCCTCTCCCCTAGGGAGAGGGGATCACCTTGTTGTTTCACAACCGTATACAATGAACTCACTGTGAGATTTTAGCCTGGGTTGTGGAGTGCTCTAATACGCTATGGGTCAATCCTTAGTGAGCAATGGGTCAAATGTTTTGGAAGGTCCTTGTCCTTTGTTTTGTTTAGTGGTCTTGTTGGATTTTTAAAAGCACCTGAATGGTCCTTTCAAACTTAAAACATTACTTGCATCGCTTCCAAATTCAAGAAAAGCAAGAGATGCAAAAGCAGGTTTTCTTCCTTATCAAATTCACTATGCATGTGTGCAAGCAATGCCACAAGGTACACCATCATTAAGAGGTTAATGAGTCAATGCTAGCCTAATGGGAAGTGCAAGAGTATGTAGTGCAAGAAAAGTGGACTTAGCAAGAGCGAACTTGATATGAGTGAGCTTTCAAGGTGAGTGATATGAGTGAACCTAATGAGTGAACTTGATGAGTAGATTTGATATGTGTGAACTTAATACGAGTGAACATGTAAGATGAGTGAACTTGATATGAGTCAACTTAATGAGTGAACTTGATAAGTACAAACTCTAACCAGAGTAAAATGAAATGAGTGAAATATGATGAGTGAACTTACGGTGAGAAAGATCTTTTAGAGCAAAAAATGAGTGTAGAAGAATGAACTTTCCCTACCACCTAGTGCAAGAGCGAATGTTAGTGCAAAAGTGATCTTAGTGCATGCGAGCAAGAGTGCTAAAGTAAGTGTGTGTAAAAGAGCTAAGGTAGAGTGGTTAATGCAATGCACTAAATGCCAATATGCAAGAGTGCAGAAGTGAATGAGTGCAAGGGTGCAAAAAGCATGTACAAGAGTGCTATGAAAATGGTGTGAGTGTGCACATATGGGGTGTCCTCGTGTGTGTGTGTGTGTGTGTGTGTGTGTGTGTGTGTGTGTGTGTGTGTGTGTGTGTGTGTGTGTGTGTAATGGAATGTGTGTTAGTTCTAAGGTTTGTGTATGAAGTGTCATATGGGTGTGAGTCTATGGGTTTAGTGGTATCGGGGGTGAACGTAGTTTGGGGTGGGGGGGTCTGTTATATTTATCAAAGATGGGCGTGAGTGTGAATGTGTGTGTGCACGCAGGCGTGTATTTTCTTGTGTGTGAATGTGTAAGGGAGTGCTTGTGTTTGTGTGGTAGTGTGCTTGTGTGTAGTGGTGTGTGCGCTTGTATGTGTGCGTGTGAATGCGTGTGGGTCCGTTATACAGGTCAGAAAGTTTTTATTTAAACTAACCTGAACGTGCAACATGGAGTCAACACCGACCGCAAAGCCGATGCAGCCACCTGCCACACGACTCGCCAACCGCTCCGCCCCGCCACTCGCTCAGCCTGCCAACTCAGCACGCTGCCGTCGCAGCTCCGCTCATCTCACGCTCAGCCCACCATCCACCATCGAAAACGTTGCCTCCTGCCCACCAGCTCAGCCCACTACCTCAGTCGATAGAGTGCAGTATTCGAGATTACACCGCCTGAGATTGCCAAGTCGCTACCCGAGACAAGTTGTCCGTTGCTCCGACTGTTGTCTTTTGCACCTGCACGCGATTAGCGCTCCACCACCTTCTTCTTGCAAGCACGGCCAGTCAATCCACATGTGCCGTTCCTTACAGCGTTTGATGGGCGATGATGCTCCAATCTAGGCAGCAGTTATTGAAACGCAAAAGTCTGCCACCCTTCTCTTATTCTTCTTCCTACTCTATTCTTCCTCTCCTTCTTCTCCCTTCTTTTCTTCTTCCTCTCTTCTTCTTCTTCCCTACTTCTTATCTCTTCTTCTAGTCTTCCTCCTCCTACCACTTCCTTCTTTTCTCCTTCTTCTCCTACTACAGCCCTTTCCCTTCTTACCTCTTCTTCCACTTTCTTCTCATTCTTCCTTTACCTTCTTTTTCTTTTTCTTCTTCTCTTTCCCTTCATGTCGCTCTACCTCTTCTTCTTTTCTTCTTCTATCTCAAAAGCAGCAAAATAAGATAGACAAAGCAAGACCTCAAGAATCTTAAATGTGCCAACATGACAATCCACAACGACCATGCGTGTGAGTTTTGTACATTGTTACCTTACGAATCATGTGTGGAAGTGTGAGAACCTTGGTGGTTGCATCGTGCTTCCGTCTCGGCAATGAAACTAAAATCTTGGGCTAAAAGCACAACAATTGGGACGCTGGCCAAACTTCTATTATTTTAGAAATTGTAACTCTCATTGCACTACAACAAAAAGGCTCCATAGACGCGCTTGTAGACGCAATATTTGAACTGTGATAAAAAATATCGGGCGCGTTTATTACCGTGTCTACTGCTACGTCTAAAATTTCGTGTCTAAAAGCGCGCTTATAGTTTAGAGTTACACACCCATATAGACGCGTGTATTGACGCGCTACGTAAATATATAATCATATTTATAAAAAAGTGGATATATTCATATTGTGCGTCTATACACGCGTGTATCTACGCGTCTAAAAAAGCGTTTACTCTGCAAGTTTTTGACGAGAATAGACGCGCATTTATCCTGCAATTTAGACGCGTTGATAGACGCGCAAAATAGAGGTATGAAAAAAAAAACAGAGAGCATGTGGCCACATACTCTCTGGTTTTTTTTCCCCCATCAACATCAAATTGTATGCTTAGGGAAAACAGAGAAAGATTATTTCGAAGATTTTTGTATTGAAAACAAAACAATGTATGTAGAACACGAAATTTCATATATATAGATGAAACGTTTTTACATGATGAGTTCTAGTGCTTGTGACCTCAAGCATGGTCATGGTCGCAAGCACTAGCTGAAAGTATTACATATCAAAAATGAAAATTACAAGCCAAGGGGAGGCATGCATGCATGGGGCTCCTCTACATCTCCTCAGAAGAGGCATCGTCATCGCTACTACCACCGCTGCATGTGCCGCTACTGTTGTCGCTACCGCTACTGCTAGTCCCCCTTCGCTATCCTCAACTGCATCAGGGTTCGCCTACACAAAGGATTAAGGTATATAAATACCATTACAAACAATAAATTAGAGTTACCTATATTTTTCATGTAAAAAATAAAACATACCTCTTCTGGTTGTGGAATCCTCATGGCACGATTATATTGCTCCTCCATGATGAGTCCCTCCTCGTAGAAATGGTGCCAAGGTGCACTCCCGGTTATGACCTCGATGGTAGCCTACCTCTCTAGGAGTAGGCATCCTACCAACGATATGATACTACAAAACAATTTGAACATACAACGTATTAGAACACACTACATAATGAAGTGAAATAAATTACAAAATTTAATTAAAAAAGAAATCAAATAATACTTACAAACTCAGCCTCCCATGACTCCCTGCCACCTGATCCATAATGCGACGATCCCATTATTGCCATCTACATACGTCACGCCTCTACATGCTGGCAACTTATCATTTTCTCTGATGCTCTCTTCTTGGCCTCTTTCCACTCCCTGCGGTTGCAATTGGGTGATTGGCCATATCCAGGGCGCCCTTGCTCTTGTCTCCGCAGTGACTCCTTGGCGCATGTCATAAGGTGAGACCTCTTGTTATGAAGCGCGTCTCTCACCTTTGACCATCCCCAATCATCTGAGAATCGTGAATTCTCAGGATTAGGGTACCTTCTATGTACTTCCTATAGCACCTCTTACCACAAACTATTTTTTTGGTGCTTGAAGGGAATTATGCAATCTTTGTATGTGGCATGTACGACACTCCTAAAGTAGGCTATCACTTCCCTCCCCTCAGAGTAGTACATTTGTGGAGGCTCACCTCTCTCATTTCCCGGTGAGGGTGATCGAGAGCCACCTCCTAGGCAACCCCCACAAAGCCCTCAACCTCCTCGTCCTCCCGCACAACTCTCCCTCCTCCCTCTACGGGCACTACCCTCTATCTCACTCGATGCATGTGCTTCTGCAAATGCACGTGCTTTGGCCGATTCATATACTTCAGCTGATCCATGTGCATCAGTTGATCTGTGTGTATGCATAGTGCGTGGCGTACCTGTTAGTAGAGATGTGCCAAGGTTTGGTGTTTGTGCGGCAGTGGTAGGCAAAGATGTGATAGGTGTCCCAGACATCACACTGAAAACCTCCTCTGCAGTGGGAGGGCGACCAAGTTAATTGGTCATCTCCCCCATGAATTGCTCCTTGTTTGAAAAACCTCCAAAAAAGCTACTAACACCTCTAGAAAACTCCGCTAAGGTGTTGTTCATGCGTTCCAACTCAGGATCAGTGCTGGAAGATCCAGGATTCCACATCTACACAAGAAAAATCATATTACCCTGTACAAATAAAACATATCACATGCTGCGTCTATATCTGCATCCATGTGTGCATCTGTCAGCGCATCTATTTCCGCGTCTATACCTGCATCTACACTGTCATCTGGACACGCTGACAGACGTGCACAGTCAGACCATTTTTTTCAAACTTGATTAAAAAATGCACAAAAAAACCTCCATAGATAACAGTCTATAGCATGTAGAGAGAGAGAGAGAGAGAGAGAGAGAGCGAGATAAACAGACAGAGAAAGCAAATAAGATTGAGAGAGAGAGAAGAATAACTCGCCTTCTTTGCTTGTTCCGACGGGTGGCAGCTAGGTTGCAAGCTCCTTGTCCTCCTTCTCCCTTCCCTTGGTAAGTTGCCTGAATCTTCTTCTCTTCCTTGTTATTTGGCTCTTGTTCTTTACTCTTTGGCTCTTCTTTCCTCCTGTCCTCTTTTTACTCTTATTTCCTTCCCTCATTGTCTTCATGAAGTGATAGATAGAGATGAGTAGTGATGTCGAGCTCGAATTGCAGAAAACGCGCAAAAAACGCAGGAAAGCACTGGTTTGAAAAGAAAGCCATAATTTTTTTTAATTTTTTTATATTTGCGTAGCGCATCTGTAAGCGCGTGTAATTGCACGTGTATATGCGTAGATAATACCTATTACACACGCTGACAGACGCGCAGTAACAATTAAAATGATTAGATGCTAGCTTTTGGTTGTTTTTGGATCAACATGACATGACTTTCCTAGTCTTTCAATATCAAAATGTTTGCCTCCATGTTGTAAGTATCAATGCATGCATTTATGGAATATGATATATATAGATTGTATGTGCATAGTAGTCCAACAAATCAAGCCTCTTTCTTATTTGCAGGCATTATATATTTTAGTTAAACTCTAACAGTTTATACTGTGCAAAAAGGTGTCATTGATTTAAGCTAAGATCTTGATCTACATTGCTATTCATACAATTTCATTTATGTTGGGTTGGCCAATCTGCTTGATTAATGCAAGATATGCTTGATATGATGTTTTTGATTGAGAATACTGGTGAAATATATAGAAAATCTTGAGATAAGAGATAGTACACTAGCAAATCAATTAACCTATATGGTGACATATATAACAAAGCTTGAGGATAAGAGATAACACATTGGCAAGTCAATTGGCACATATGTGGTGGCTTACTAGACCATCCCACTTGCAATTGCATGCAAGTATCAATAGGTGGATAAAGCACGAATGGTTTTTAACTAGAGAGAGATAATGCAATGAAGGTGTATACAAAAGAGATAGAGAAAGGCATATTATCCATCAATCAATCAAAGATATGTACATGAAGTGACTTGATATAGTAATTAGAGTATCCTCATTTTTAGGATGCTCCATTGACTTTTGCAAGTTCCCATAACCTTGAAGTAGATAGCCACTCACACTATCCATGGAAGGAAAACTTGACCTCATCAAATTAACCAAGTTAATTTACTTATACATTTCATAGATAAGTGTAACGTGTCCACTAGAATCATCCAGGACACGTCTTAGCAGTCCATCGGAAAGGGTGTCTAGAAAGCTCCACCCGGCACTCCCATGGAATGTTACGAGGTTCGCGATCTAGGGCTTTCCGCGTCTGCCACGTAGCAAAAGTATTCCGGCCGTTCCCACTTAGGATTGACCTGAATTAGGGTTTTATTGATTAGTCATTTCCTAACAGCAACTAGCGTCAAACCCAAGCGAACTACTTTACGTAGAAACTCCAGGTCTAAAGCGAATTCACATTGCACTTGGTTCAAGGAGAATGGAAAACGAGAGGGATGCAAAGCTCAACCTCTCTGCCATAAGGCATAGTTCCATTCTGTTCCCCTAAAACAACGTAAATCGGGTTTAATCATAACTCTAGGTCAATGCTTTTGTTGTTCGTGTCCTTTGACGATCATCCTGCTATTCCTTATGATTTGAGAAAAGTTCCCAGCCAACTGAGACCACCCATCCATAGGACGGATCTATGGCCCATCCTCTGCACTTTCCTCGGGTTGTTTTATTTATTTAATTACCTAACACATTAGTTGGACAGGTAACAGCCAACTTCTTTAATTAACCCGTTAGGCACTGGTTCCTTCACGTAAGCTTATCACTTGACATAGAAAAACAATATCAAACAAGTTTCTTATTAATAGGTCATCATATTTATCTTTGAAATACAAAGAGTCCAGCTCGTAGGCTTATCCACAATCCGCCCGAAGGCTATCCAGCAATCCACAGGGATCACTAAGCCAAGTTTCCACCCGTAGACTAGTATACAGGCCTCGAGATCCAATCCCGAGTCATGCTAGCCTCTTATGCAGGACCCGAAAGGTGAGGGATTTACGGCCAAAACCCCCCCTGGCACCCAAGCATCCTCCTGCTCCAAGTAGCGCTCAACGGAGAGACCTCTCAGAGCAGGTTTGGTCCACTTTCTCGATGCGGTCAACAACCCCCTTGGTTAGGGTCAGGCAGGCAGTCGGGGGTAACTAAAGTTGCCTCTCTCTTTAGGCCTTCAACCTGAAGTATAGATATCTATTTATCTTTTAACTCATTGATCAAACAAAGCCAAACAGTGCTCTAAAATCTGTAGCAAGCACAAACATTTCCATTGATTGTTTTTGTTGGCAAACTGCTAAGGAATGAATCCTTCCTTTCGAATGCATCCAGTACTCGATCCGGGATGACTTGCAACTTGGCAAGATTCCCTATATCCTGGGTTAGGGCATACCCTATTAACCCAACTTGGTCAAACCTTAAGTTCATCAGTTATTTTAGTTTATCGACTGGTCTTTAGTCCAATTAATCTTCCTTACTCAAGAACGATACTAAAGTATTCATCCTCTTGCAAGATAACTTGCGTAAGGATCCGCCAACCTCATTGCGAGAATGTGGTCATTCTCTTGTGATCCCATCACAAGATCATATGATTCCGCACTTGTTGTGCAAGTGTCGCTTTAAACTATGAGACTATGGACTCACGAAACGATTTGTTTCAGGTTCTTTAAGCTGACGTCATTAGACCTAGGGTTTCCAAGTTTCGTCTTTGTAAGATTCTTAGGGACAAACCCTAGTTCTCTTTATGATTACAATTCACTGTCCTTACATTCAGTGATTGTGGGCAAGTATTTAAGGTATAGGCGATTCTTGGAATTTAACTCATTACAACGAGTACTCCGCGGTTTAGGTGTTTTAGGTTTTATGCCAATTTGGTTAACTCTAGAGATAATTTTGAGATTACTTCCACATGATTCGTTGACTATGCGTTTATTGATTTCTTAACTCAATGGTTTGAGGTCAGGCATAGGTTAGGTTAATTCTAACTAATCTTCCCTTTTCTTTGCGAATAATATTTATGCTAAATAAGCAACCTTTTTCTTGCTAATTTATGCAGTTGACAACGATAATTTCATAGAGTTTATGCATCATAAGAATCGTTTCATGCTTTGCACTTTCCATGATGATTCATTGCGATATGGGTTAATAGTGCAAGACGCAGTATATACTTCTAGGCTTAACCGAAGTATACTATTTTAATAGATAATAATCTAGTCTTATAATTCATTTCAATGCAAAAGCTATTTGCCAGAAATGCATTTATGCTTTCTTTAGTTTGCATGTTTCATTTAAAAGTATTGATGGCTAAGTTCCTTCATCGTGAACAACTAGGATGAAAATATATTCTATTTCTAATAGTTAACCTTGCATGTTTGAATTACAACAACATCAAATAATAATTAAGAAGGAAAACTTGGGTTTGGGGTGAGATATCCACATGGATACCGGGAGATGACCCTACCGCGGTTGCACCTTGGACTTTCTTAGAAGGCACCGCAATTGTAGTTTTTCGGACGTGGAAGCAGCTTTACAACTCCTCTCTTGGAATTCCACAGTCGCTCCCTTGCACCGTCCGTCGAAAGTAGTTTTTGGAAGGCTCCCTCCTTCAAGTCGGGAATTTGAAAGGGTGTTGCAGAATCTTTTACGACTAAGACCCATTAAACCATGGGGACGGCTTAATGGCCTTTGTAAACTTCACACGAACAGGAATAGAAATGTGTGGAAAAAAACACAAGGTGCGGGAGAGCTCCAAGGGAAAATAATAACCGTAAAGGTTATAAGTAAGGTCGAAGGACCCTTAGGTCAAACTTGGAGGAAAGGTGTTTCAATACGCCACAAGGGGAGGGGCTAGGGAGGGTTTGAACACGGGGGATAGAGGGGTGGTTCCAAAGCCAAGGGATAGGGGTTTAAGGGATTAACACGGGGGGTGTGGTTCCAAGGCAAAAGGAGGCTTAAGGATTTATAAAATACGGAGGGTGATAAGACCTTTGAGGCCTTAGTTCTTACAGGGGGAAAAGGGGCTTATAAAGGTTAAAAACCGGGGGAGGGGGGGGGGTGTAATAAGCCCAAAAGAAGGGGCTTAAGGGTTAAACCAGGGGGACATAAGACCTTTAAAGCCTAAAGGCTTAAGGGATAAGGGGGGTGATAGGACCTTTAAAGCCTAAAGGCTTAAGGGATAGGGGGGGTTTAGACACCGGGGGGGGAGGGGGGCGGGGGCAGGGGCGTTTTTGTTGAAAAGGTTTTTGAAAGGCACAACAAGGGGGGTGAAAGGGGGGCTTATTAAGCCCTTTGGAAGCTTCCCCCCCAGGAAGCTTCTAAAGCTTCCCCACGTGGGGGGGAAAAAGCTTAACGGTGACTGGCGGCGTGATGGACAGGCGGCGAGGCGTACGACTGCAGGTGGCGGTGCTGGGAGGACAAGCAGGCGGACGGCAGAATCAGGCGGCAGCGACGGAGTGCTCCCACACGTCTTCTTTCTCTCTCATCGACTGCATCATCGTAGGGGCAGCACTCCCTTCATCTTTAGTCCTTTGTCCCTCCTTCCTTTTTTTTCAAGCGGCATAGGCACGAGGGGGGGGGGGGGGGCGGGGGCAGGGGCGTTTTTGTTGAAAAGGTTTTTGAAAGGCACAACAAGGGGGGTGAAAGGGGGGCTTATTAAGCCCTTTGGAAGCTTCCCCCCCAGGAAGCTTCTAAAGCTTCCCCACGTGGGGGGGAAAAAGCTTAACGGTGACTGGCGGCGTGATGGACAGGCGGCGAGGCATACGACTGCAGGTGGCGGTGCTGGGAGGACAAGCAGGCGGACGGCAGAATCAGGCGGCAGCGACGGAGTGCTCCCACACGTCTTCTTTCTCTCTCATCGACTGCATCATCATAGGGGCAGCACTCCCTTCATCTTTAGTCCTTTGTCCCTTCTTCCTTTTTTTTCAAGCGGCATAGGCGAAGCTTCTTTCACTCATGGTGGCAGCACTGCCCTCCTTGTGGCGACCTTCCCCCTTAGTTAAATAGGGGAGGGGAGGGGGATCCTCCCTCTCCTATGTGTCAGGCAGCATGGTTGTGTCTCTCTGCGAGCTCCACCAAGGAGCTTTTGCAACCTTACTATTCCTCTCCCCCTCCAGCACGACTGTCGGCGGGGGGGATAAGGAAAAAAAATTTGCATTATCTCCAAAGAAATTACTAACAATTGCCATATCATTATCTCCCTTTTCTATAAGGGGTAGTTCACACGAGGAAGGAGATTTAGAACTTTACAATAAGAGATTTGTAGTTGGCTTGTTGGTATCGCAAAGTATCCTTACAGTGATCTATATTTTTAGTCACCAACAAGTGGACACACTGGCTAAAGATGATGAAAAGAGGACATGTGCACATTGGCTACATGTGGTCCACCTTATCTAAAATTATATGTGAGCTATAAGTGCACCTTGACATGATTGGAATAGCTTGCACATGCACAAGCCAACTGATTTACATCAATCTACTCATGCTATGAATTGGCATGCATGTCTTGCTTTCGCTTTGATTGTATTGATTGTGATGTATATTCCTCGAGAATAATGAGAATCAAGGGACTACCCTAAAAAGTGAGGGTACTCCCTTGAATCACTGATTAAGCTTTGATCTATAAGTTTATGCATGGCTAGGTTAAGTGCACGACAAATGAGACATGTGAGTGTATTGATCAGTTCTCTCTCTCTCTCTCTCTCTCTCTCTCTCTCTCTCTCTCTCTCTCTCTATATATATATATATATATATATATATATATATATATATATATATATATATATATATATATATATATTGCACATGCACAAGTCAACCTTTGATCTATAAGTTTTAGCCATGGCTAGGTTAAGTGCACAATAGATGCAACATGTGCATGTATCAATTACTTCTCTAATAATTATGTCATATATACATCCAATCATCATGCCCTATCCAATCACATTTCTATGGTTTGACCGTCTGACAATATCAGCTTAGAAGCTGATCTAAGGAATAGATCCGGCCCACTTATCCATCCTATAGGGCATGATTGGATATATATAGGGCATGAAATCACATATATATAATTAGCTTTGAATGATTGGATGTATATTCGTAATACTCAGAAAGAAGTAAAGTTCGTAATGTATATCATGTCCTATACATGTATGCCCTATACATGTATATCATGTCCTTATGATCCTATACATGTATATCATGTCCTTATGATCCAGGTGTAATTATGTCGTATATACATCCAATCATGCCCTATCCAATCACATTTGTATAGGGCATGATTGGATGTATATAGGGCATGAAATCACACATATATAATTAGCTTTGAATGATTGGATGTATATTTGTAATACTTAGAAAGAAGTAAAGTTGGTAATGTATTCAAACAAATACTAGCTGTTAAGAGGTTTGGTCATATTTAGGGACTTTGTGAGAAATGAAAAATATGTGCATTTATTTTCGCATCTATAGGCGCGTTTATAAACGCGGATATATAGACGTGTTCTATATACTAGCATAAATAGACGCGTTGATACACGCGCTTATAAACGCGCCCGCTTTTTCGCGTGTACAGTGCGCATCTATAGGGCCTTTCTCTTGTAGTGTTGGCACGATAATCTCTCACCCTGTCCCTCCACACTCCACTCTAACTAACTATACATCCTCCTCTCTATCCCAAAAAAGTAAGAACACGAGACTTGCTTTGAGGTGTGGTGAACTCACTAACTTACCTTCTTGTGTTGTAGTCCAAAAGCTTGAAGGATCGAATATAGTTCCATGACCCAAACAACACCATCCAATATCATTGCTCCTTTGCATCCACCGTCAAGCACACCAATAATGAGAGAAGAAGATGAAGACAAGCTTCACTCATCGAATCCCTCACTCAACACACACACACATCTCTCTCTCTCTCTCTCTCTCTCTCTCTCTCTCTCTCTCTCTCTCTCTCTCTCTCTCTCTCTCTCTCTCTCTCTCTCTCTCTCTCTCTCTCTCTCTCTTCACTAATAGAGCTTTTGTAGCATGGATACACCAAAAGGGTGAATACAGCTAAGACCTCCCACCCTTGTATATACACAAATTAGGGTTAACTTTAGGTCACTTCTATAGAATGGTATTCCATTTGTATTTTAGGGTTTGCATCCCTATAAATTAGGGTTTTCTCCTCTTTTACATTTTAGAGTTTTCATAAATGTGAATTAGGGTTTGCGTCCCCTTTGCATTTTAGGGTTTCCACAACTATGAATCAGGGTTTGCAACCTGTAGTGGGATCTAGACCGGTCCTTCCTTGAATCATACTTGTGTCTTAGACTTATTAGACCATGAGTACACTTATACAATGACAAACACATATGCACAACCCATATAACAGTTATGGGTGCAACAAATACAAAGTAAAAGATAGATACAATGTGCATGAGAGTGAGCCCACCCCTCTCACAAAATAATACATCCATGGTAATCTAACGTTCATGAAGACACAAGTGTAAAATAATATAATGAAACTCCACAAAATAATAATCCTTCCAAAAAAGTAGTCTCTACATTTGTGTTTTGACCTTCCAATTTAACCTTCTCCAAATATCCTTAACACATTTAATGGTCAAAATCCACCTAAACCTCAACTCTTGAGAGAGCTAAATTCAAATACTAAAAACAATGTATTAGAATTGCCAAGATGGATCTTTAGGATCTTATTCTCATTCCTCAGGTGTTGGAAAGTCTATAAGGACTAGACTTTAATCATCCTATCGTATGACTCTTGTATACAACAAGTATCTTTATCTCCTCACACTAGCCTTGGGACTCTTTGTCTTTCTTCTCCATGGGTAAATCTAATTCCCATGTGTCAATGTAGTCATCACTAGTATCAATATATCTAATTGTGAATCCAAGGTTGTGGCACCTTTTTTCTCATACATGGGATGAATGCTTGAGATTGAGGGATTTTGTAAAGGTATAGTCATCAAGAGTCCCATCTTCTTGAGTTCATGATTACCATAGTCTATGTATCTAAGGTGCTCCATCAAACCTTTCTTGGCTTGCTCATATGTGGATACGTGCATTTCTTGGCCAAAGTCATGTTCATCTTCTACAATATCAACGGAAATGGTGTGGTGGTTGAGACAATTGCATTTAGGTAGAACTCCTATTGCATAGAGATGATGCAATTGCCAACTTTATATTTCTTCTTGTTATGGCTCTCTCTTTGTAGTACACTAGCTAGATTTCTAGCCATCTTCCTAGGAAACTCCTCTCTTGCCTCATGCATTTTCATTGGTCCCTCCTCTACCTTTCTACCTTCTTTCATTAAGGAAGTGAAGGTTACATTCCATTTTTCTTGTACTAGATAATTTTCCTCTAGCTCTTTAGTCAAAGTGGTCGTTTTTATTTGTCTTACTCCATCCATTTGGTAAGTTTTGCCACATTGAGGTCCTATCTTCTTCATACTTTTTATGTTTTCCTCCAGTTGTGTTCACCTTTGCTCTCATATCTTCCACTTCTTTAGTTGTATCTTTTGTTGTATATGTACTTCTGGGAGCTTTTGGATCGGCACCTATACATATTTTTGGTGAGATGCTTTTTCATCACCCAACTATATCTGAATTTCATGTTGCTCTTTGATAGTTTAAGCTTTATCTTGCTTGAGCTTCTCATACAAGTTCTCAAGTGTTGTCACACTCCCTAGGGTGCACATTATCTAAGAAGTTATTTCCAAGAATCATTGATTGATCTAGCTGATGCCCATAAATGTGGTATGGAAAACCTTAAGTTCTAATACATAAGTCATCATCTCTAATGACATGTAGAGGCGATGAACCACCAAGACCCATGGACCGCTTATTGTTTCAAGCATTCCAAGCCAAGCAGTAATGGCTACCTCTTAGATAGCCGATGTGCTATCTATCTCCGAGTGTAGTGAGCTTACCTCCATGCCTAATCAAGTTGCCTCCTCTCCCAAGCACTCCGATAGCACCATGATCCAAGTGCAAGCTCCACGCTCCAAGCTCCATCACCGCAAGCAAGACAAGAGAAGAGAATAGAAGAGAAGAGAAGAAGAGAGGAGAATATGGAGAGCTTCTCCACCATAGTTCCTCACCCTCACACACTCAGTCCCTCACACTCTCACACTCCCTCTCTCAAGCACAAGCTCAAGCAAGCAAGAACAAGAAGAAGAAGAGAGCTACTTTTGGCCATACACAAGAATGAGCTTCTCATTCACTTTTTAACTTTATACACAAAACCCTAAATCCCTTTTGGATGGTCATCCCCTTATCCCCTTTTTTACATGGCCGGCCGTGGCCTAGGCCCTTTTTTCCATTGTCCTCCTATCTTTCTAGCTTCCTTCTTACAGGCCGTCTACCTTTATAAATTGCACGGGTGAGAGCTCAGTGCTCTTAAAATAAATCATATTATGCCTTGCGCTCTTTTACAAAAGTATTGACTTGTGCTTTTTCTTGTGCATATTTCTCCTTGATTTAGGACTATTTTGCATTTCTTGTGTTTTCATATTCTTCTTTGGCGCGCCTTCGCCTTCCATTTCACTTTCACCTTAGCCTTGTCTTCTGCTTTAGATTTTTTGGATTTTCCACCTTGTTCATTTAAGGGTTAACATTACCCCCTCCTAGACGAGTGCTAGTCCCATGGCACTCACCGTCATAGGTAGTAGGCTTTAGCATGCACCGAAGACGTAGATGGAAGAAACTACTGTAATGTGCCTTGGAGTTTTGGTGGTGCTGATGAAGGTGGTTGGCGGCACTTCGTTGGCCTGATTGGTTGGTGATAGGGTTGTTGAAGTTGGTGATAGGGCTGGTTTTTGTTGGGAGTTGCACTAATGGGTTGGCACATATGTTGATGTTCTAGGGATTTTACAGTGGGCAACGATTCTTTGGTGGGCTTGTAGGATAATAAAGGATAAGAATTCAGAGTTGAGTGTTGATGAAGAGATGATGATAGTTTTGAGTCTACAATACTTGCAATTGAAAACCTCTCATATGTAGTCTCTCCCTGGGGTAGTGATAGTCTTCTTATCGTGCACAAGACGTAGATTAATTAGCTTAGGAGACAGGTTGAACTCTAAGCAAGTTGAGAGTATTGTCTTGCACTTGAGGACCAAACTATGTATATATTGTGGGCAAATATTATGTGAGTGTACATGCATACTTAGATATTACATAGTTAGAAGACTGCTAATCAGTTTCTCGTAGCAATGCGTGGATAAAGCAAGGGTTTGATGGGGTGGAAAAATTTGTCGATGTTGAGGAGAAGTACACTTGAAGGCTTCTTGAGACATCATTTGTGATTTTGACAACACAATGTAGCATAATTGAGCTCATTGATGCCTTAGCTTTGGTGGCTAGTGGCTACATGTAGTGGGTGACGAGTACGATGTACTTTCCATGATCTTTCGTGCATTGCTTACCACGATCAATTGCAATGGTACTGAGGTGGGGTCTAACCATAGGCGAGACAAGCTCCCTATGTATGTCTTGCCCTTGATGTGCCCTAAACAATTCTGGGGGATGTGTAAAGGGCTAGGGGACTAGGGACAGAGCTAGTAGCTGACCAAGGTCACTGGACGTACCTAATTGGAGGACCCCTAGGTGTTGTGCTGTGATTATGAGTGCTTTTTCTCTCTTTTTTTCTTTATTTCTTTCTTTTCTTTTCTTTTTTACATGAATACAACCATTGCAATATGTTGAGGCTATCAGCCTTTCATTTAGATTGGAAAATGTTGAGATTCAAAGGCTATGAAAATGGATATTACAACGATGATTGTGTTAGTAGTCTCATTGTGAGGGAAACAGCTGTTGAGATGGGGAGATACGCTTGAGATTTTGCAAAACCTCTTTGTAATGTGCAATGTCGGTACAATTGAGGTAAGAACTACCGTGAGCCAAATGTAGAGTTTGACCCATAAGGAGAGAGTAGCCCCTGACTATGCTTTGGGCCATGCAATGTGGGCGGGCTACAAGGGTGATTTTCTCTTTCGGTAGTGAGGCTTCCATCATGGCTCTTTGTGGGGTTGGTGGTCTTATAGTACCTTGGACATTGAATGCTTTCATATAGAGACCTATGTCGTCCTATATGCACTTGACAACTCGTGAGGGTACATGCAAGTTATACGTTTCAACTATAATGAGCAAGTACAACGCAAAGAGACATCACTTATCTGAATCCCATGGTGTTGACTTAAATGTATATCACATGTGCTTAATTATTATTTTTTTGTTAAAGGCGTGAAATATATTAAAAGTAGATATGGAAAGTTTGCACAATTGGAAAAACTTCCCCTTTTAACCATCTAACGACAAAAAAGAATGACCAGATAGCACTTGGTAGGCATCTTATACAAAATAGGGCTATTCTATTTGTATGTGGCCGGGTGAGTTTGGATGACCAGATGACTGGGCCATTGCCAGTGGTGGGGGGGCTCCTATCAAGCCAAGCGGAGGAGATATCGACTGGGACCCAAATGGTGTAGTCCTTGGCTCTGCCGTATCAAGAATGCTCCGAAATAGTTCAGCAAATTCCTTCTTGTTTTTAGCTTCCTTCTCCTCTTTTAAGCATCTGGTGCCCGAGTGTCTGGGGAGGGCCTACACATCAATGGTTACTATCCCTTGAGTGTTCCCTTAAGCCTTCCTCTTCCGGGCTTGGGGAGTGTTCGGCCTGCGTCCTGGGCGATGTTGCTTTGGGCCTCGTCTCGACACATACCTCTTTAGGGTGGGCACATAGCATTCTGGTGGCGAAGCTTGTGCCATATGCTCCCTTCTACGGAGGAGGAGAGCTTCTTTGCAAGCCAGCTGCATGGGGTGCTCCATGGTGGGTTACTGTGGAGAAACTTGCAAAATGTGAACCAAGGGTTAGTCCCTGAGGCAGGGCAGAGCTATTTGCATGAAAGGGATTAAACAATGCATTATCAATCACATATGATGAGGAGGGGTGAGGTGAGGCATGCAGTGTTTGTTGTAGAGGGATGGCTCCCATGTGACGATGTTCGTTGTAATATACTAGTTCTCACATCAAGTCAAATAACTGGAAATTTATGAGTTACACCATACTTGCAAAGAAATGCAAGAAATACACCATGTTTGCAAGGAAACCATAGCCAAGGTAGCTAGGCATGAAATAATATTGCCATGGAAGGCTGAGAAACATAGATGTAAGCTGCAACATGAATACTCACCTCATGTCAAGGTGGGACATGGTATGCACCCCATATCTTGGTGGCTAAGAGCATGCACCCTCTTAGTTGGTGGGAGGAAGGAACCTCAAATCATGTATCGCTTGAAATGGAAAAAATATCAAAGATGAATTACATTGGCACCCTCTTGTCTTTTATACTCCAATCCAAACTAGGCTAATTAAAGCAACATGAAAATTGCTTTATTACAATCCATCCCTACCCAAAAGTTTTGTCCTCAAAACTTTGAAGAGTGAAAGGACAAATGAATGATACGTGTGAAGAAATGAGAGGCCAATGCTAAATATCCTTGTTGAAGTTGTCCATTGAAGAAGATAATCTACCATTGAGAAGAATCTCCAAAGTAAGCTCAAAACATTGGAAATCTGGAATGTTGTCCTGAACATGGTAATGATAGTAAATGACCCATAACTTTGGATTGAAATGTTTAAATTCAGTGTTTGAGGTGGTGTAGATACGAAATACGTAACCCAAGGAATCAACTTATACCCTCAAACCCATATTTTTATTGTGGCAGGGCAATTTAATTCATCACAGAATTTCTATACAGCAAGCTGTCTCCTCTAGGATCAAAAGGATGTGATAAATCACATCCATAATCCATAGATATATTCATGTAAATCCATGGATCATATGGGAATGAAAGGTCATCAGTATTATCATCAACACCTCCATAATGCAAGGTATCATCCCCATAATCATTGCTACATAAGGTACAAGCACCATATTGTCCATAAGACCCAAGACATACATGATTTTCCATGCAACCATTAACATTTTCATGTTTGTCACCCCTATGGTACATGCTATCCATAGTGATCTGCTGGTACAAATCAACTCTATCTTGAAAAATATGAGTTCAAATAAGGTGTATGATAGCTTGACCTGGAGCTTAGGATGTCTAAATTCAAGTAGAAACCCTGGTTTGAATTTAGGAGTAGCAATACATCTCTCTGTTTAAGAATTTCCAGAACTATCCACAGTAAACCGCTAGTGAACTGTTGGAACAAAATAGGCTCTAACTTGAGAAATATGTATCCAAATGAAGCATTTGTTAGCTCCAATACAAGCTTTTGATGTCTAGCATTATCAAGCCCAATTGTTTGTTTGTCGTTAGAATGATGCTACTAATTTTTGTAGCAATTTTTCCAAATATGTCCCTATTTGGACTATGCCCTGTTGCAAATGTTTTTGGTACTTCTTATCCAATTTGAGCTAATATCCAATACCAAGTCACTTCAATGAGTAGGAGGGAGTTGTAGAATGTTAAAGTAGGTAGAAACATCCCCTATTGTCCATAAGAATGCCAATGAACATTTATGTTGTGTCAACCCCACTGCATTACATATGCCCATTCATTTATGTGCCATGATACATACATTTGCACTAGTATCCAAAGTCATATACGTGGCTCAACATTCCATAAGCATACATGTGACCAATATGCTATAGCCAAGATTATACATTGCCTTCCATCTGCATTGTCAAGTACCCATGTAACATTTTCTTCAAGAAACATGTGCATTACTTATTCAAGTCATCCGAGTCATAAACCAAGTCAATAGATCATATTTTCATGATCCCCAATCATATTCCAAGCCATATATGATTCCCATAACCTAAACCTGCTTTGATGACAAGTTTCACACAAGATTATTTCCAATCTATCATGAGATGCAATGGATAGGAATTGGAAAGCTTTACATGAAGTGCATTGTTGAAAAGGGTGAATAATATGAAAGAGGAATGGGATAGGGCAATACTCGCAGCAGTAACTCACTGCTCATTACTCATTCCTTGCCATTCTTTCTATATTTTTTAGCTCTGGGAACATAGCAATGCCAAAATCCAAGGTTAGGCAAGTAAGAATGAAGCATTGCAATGGATTTAGATGATTAGAATTGAAAGATAATACTCAATTGAAACAGGGGAAGCTCCAGGTATTAAAGATAGGCTTCAAGATCAGTGAATTAGGATTGAAATACACTCTTCCTTCTCCATTTCATCATGATAGTATGGCTCAGCAAAAGGTAATCAATAGGAGACCAAGAATGATCAAGAAGTACCTTGAATGGTTGATGAAGAGGAGAAGAGCATTGGTGGATGCTTCAAACCTTTCACATAGACTTGTGGAATGTGTCTTCAGTTTGCAGAGGTCCAAGAATCTTAAAATTTAGCTCTCCAATGATAATGTCCAACTTCTTGATCAAGATTCTTGTGCTCCCATGAACCATTGGATTCAAGAATTGATGAAGAAGGCTTCAATAGGGATGCCACTTGAGTTGAGGATGTTGTTTAGCCTTAAAAATGTGAAATAGTCTCCAAGAAGTGTTCAAATTTTGTAGAAGAGTCCAATAATTGCTCTTCTTCAAGTGGCAATGGCTGCCCCTTCCATAATGCCTTCAAGAATCCACTCTTGTTGGTGAGTAGGCTCAGTCAATGTTGTTGGACTTCAAAGTGTCAACTTCTTCATCTAGAAGTGTGATTCAAGTGATTGGAAGATATGCCACTATAGTAGAAGTTGCAATTCCTACAACTGGCATAGTCTCTCAACTGGTCTTCTCTCAGTCTTTGGAGTGCTAAATGGAAGGCTTGCCAATGTGACATCTTCAGGGGTGCTCTCTCAAATGGTTTATACCCTTAATGTTGATGTAGCAAGAGAGGACCTTGAAAAAAATGCTTAATAAATTGGATTCTCCAATCCTTCTGAAGATTTTGGAGTGCATTAAGGAGCTTTTAACAGAACCATATACATTGGAACACCTTCTGCCGAGCAGATGTGATGAAGCACCTAGTTCCATTCCTAGAGTGGCGTGAAGGACCTATTGTATCACAAATGCAAAATGAAGTTCTGATCGCACTTTACAATATTTGTAAAATTAATAAAAGGCACCAAGGGAGGGTTGCTGAAAGTGGAATCATTCCACATCTAATGCACTTCATCAAAACTAGGTCTCCCTTGAAGCAGTTTGCTCTTCCTTTACTCTATGACATGGCACATGCTTCTCTTTACACAAGGGAGCAACTTCGAGCGAATAAAGGAAGAGAGGTTTACCTCATTTTGCTAGATGATGAAGCAGTATTCTTAGCTTTGGACAATGAACAAAAGAAGGGAGAACAGGTGCAGTTCATGCTGCTATCTTGAACGTGATGAAGAGAGTAATATGAAGGCTAATAGAGCCAAATCACTATTCTATAGATTGCTCAAGAGGTCAAGAAGCAAGTTACGAACTCCATTGTGGTTGGAAGAGTCATAGTTGGAAGATTTTGGCAAGAGATTGGCTATGGAGTATGAAGTGAGCTTAAGACAGGAGAGAGAAAGACCGAGTCTAGAAGCAAACCCTTCCTTCTCAAAAGTAACCATGGTTTAAGTGTCCTACAGCCATGTTTGACCCTCTTTTGGTCCATATGCTTTCAAAATGGAGTAAAATTTGATGATGACCTATCAAAGTAGTTATGAAACTCCATCTTGCCCCCATATCTCTGTCAAGAAGCACGAAAATAACCACAGTTTGAAGTAGTATAACCTGTGTAGTCACTGTCAAGAAGAAACCAAACCATATATTATTGTGTCTTCAACTCTAGTTACACAAAAATGATGCATGTAACTAGATCTTCCATGAAAATGATCTCCCCATCCAGATCATAATCATGAAAATGATGGAATTAAAGCCTGTCTCTTGGATCAAAGCAAGGCTCTGATACCAATGTAATATACTAGTTCTCACACCAAGTCAAATAACTGGAAATTTATGAAATACACCATACTTGCAAAGAAATACAAGAAATACACCATGTTTGCAAGGAAGCCATAGCCAAGGTAGCTAGGCATGAAATAGTATTGCCATGGAAGATTGAGAATCATAGATGTAAGCTGCAACATGAATACTCACCTCATGTCAAGGTGGGACATGGTATGCACCCCATATCTTGGTGGCTAAGAGCATGCACCCTCTTAGTTGGTGGGAGGAAGAAACCTCAAAGCACGTATTGCTTGAAATGGAAAAAAGATCAAAGATGATTTACATTGGCACCCTCTTGCCTTTTATACTCCAGTCCAAACTAGGCTAATTTCCTAATTAAAGCAACATGAAAATTGCTTTATTACAATCATCCCACCTCAAATATGGGGCAGATTCCAATCGGTAGCAGATCTTTGCTTATGCCAAGTTATACAGACTGGTTGTGATGGAATGGGGCAAGGCTCATCCCCAAAAGAATAGATCAAAAAGAAAGAAAACCTGTAGAAGGGGATGGCACCCTATCTAAACCCTCATAGGTGTTGGCCAAGGCTTCCCATGGTGGCAATGAGGGTTGCATGCCCTCCACCTAGAGAGGCAAAAAAGGTCACCTAGAGAGGCAAAAAAGGTCACAACTTCTAGACACGTGGTGAGGGGAGGACCTGAGGAGCTCAACCTGTCAAACCCAAACTTTTCTTCCTTCCCTTGACTATCATTACTTGTGTGTGTTGGTATTATTTATACACAGTCACAAAACTCATTATTTATTATGTACAACTTATGCATCCATGTCACTTCGTGAGGATAAAAACCATTTGTAAAACTCAAGATTGTACTAGAGTGTGGCACATGCATCCAATACTCGTGATAGCTAACTCAATAACAACATATATTTTGCAACATTGAGTAGCATGGTACATTGTCCGAGTTTACTTGCAACATGTAGCTCCTCCTCAATGAGAATCTTATCAACCAGAGAGTTTTCTTTGCTAGTTCCAGCTAAGTCCATACCTCGAATGGTAGTCAGTACTCAAAAGGAAGTTGGCAGCACATAGGTTGGGTCTCTTTGAGACCGCCATTTGGCCAATCACTCCTCTAAGACTATCATAAGCTGGGCTCCAAGTTTGGCCATTGTAGCATGGATTTCAAACCAACATTTTTCAAACTGACTTTAACCTTCTAATTTTCGCTTTAGTTGCTCTATCTCTAAGAGATTTGGTTGGCAAAGCACATCATTGAATGTCACAATTAAGAATAGGTCATCGGCTTCCTCGTCAGAGATGTTGCATACACTTATGTATGAGCTTGTCATAGTGCTCATCAAGATATTCTTGCTCTTCCCAAGATAGAGGATATGGCAAGTATTCCTCAAGCTTCTCCCTAGGTAATTTGCCCATGTCTACAAGGACATAAACACGTGCGAATATTTTGAGTTTAGTATCCAACTCGATCAAGCACTCTGTGACACTTCTATGTTCTATGAAGGCTTGCTCGATTGCTACCTCATGCAAGGTTCTGGGGCTTTCCCTAAGCTTTAGCATAGCCGGGGGCTCAAGCTTGGATGAGCAAGATTGGTCAATGCTAGGATTGCTTATGTCCTCGGGGTTTTCAAGTTTCTCATGAGGCTTTGTTGCTATTGCGTCATGGTTCTCTTCGGATATGTGACTAGTATATTTTGTCACCCTATTGTGACAGTGTTGTATCCACTCTTGATTGGTCAATGCAAGTTCTATTTTTGGTGGATTGAGTGTTGCAAGCAATCGTTGATGCTAATGGTTGCTTTGACTTATCAGAACACATGGATGCATCTGAGGTTTCACTGTTGTTAGGAGAGATGGCAATGGATTCATTGGTGGATGGAATCGATGTTTTATTCCTCGGCTCTTTAGTGCTCTTGGTCTCGATCCTCTTGGCATCTACCGCCACTTGCAACTATCATTGTTTTCGTTTTTTTCTCATCTTTTTCTTGGGCAATTGAGGGGTATCCTTTAAATACTTAGGACAATGAACTAGGTTAGTCGTTTATGTGCTTCGATTGGCCTCAACATTCTCTTTTTCTGGTGTGTCCTCATGGGACATAGCCACGGCCTACTGGACATCCTCGCTAGGTTGTGAGAGTAAAGCTGTCTCTCTTTTTGGAGAGTCTAGCTCTTCAGCTAATTCTCTTGCATTTAGCCCCTCATCCAACTGCACTGGTGTTTGCTCCTGGTCAGGTGTTTACTTTAGACTCTTGTCCTTACCCATTGGAATATGCCTCCATTGCTTCTTATTAGAGTGAGTGTTGTGTTAAGAGTTGTTTTCCTCTTGCTCGGGGGGTTCGGGTGAACCTAGCGTAGAACCAGGAGACGGTTTAGGGTCCCTACCATATAGGCTTGGACAAAATCAACTGAAGAAGTCACAATTATATTGATGGGAAGCATAGAGATCTTGGATTGCAGGATCTTGAGTGAGGCAGAAGACATGTGCGTTAACATCAAGAACCATGCTCCCTACTTCTAGCCTACTAGCCATGTGTAGATCTTCTTCTAGAAGTAGTTTATCATACAAGGGATGTTTTGAGACAGTTGGCAGAAAGCTGGACCTCATGGACCATTGCCAACACTCTTAATTAGGTTGGGGCAATATACGTGGGATCATGTATTGATGTCCAAAGGGCTTTCCTTTACTCTGAGAGTGTCATTATTCGGTGGCCGATTTTGACTGCCAAACTTTGATTGGAGTACCATTTCTGTACAAAGTTGCCTTGTCCTTTCCCTTTTCATTTGATTGCTTCAAGCTCTTCCTTGTTTGTCACACGTTGAGCAGTATAGAGTGAGGGTATCAAGAGCAATTCTCTAGCCGTGGCCTTTGGGATGCCCTCTATGACTTCCTCAGCAAAACAGCTACATAGCAGGAGCAAACATGTTGTTGCTCGGCCCAAGTCAGAGGTTTGGCTATGAGCTTTGTGTGCTCTGGTGTTGGCCTTCCAATGTCTCCATGGAGTACGCACGTGTGATGGCTGTCAACTTGTGATCAAGCTTCATCAAGCACTTCATCACTGGTTCATTATTCTCCTTGGCCAAATCTTCAAGAGATTTCTCCTAAATACTAGGCTTTAGGTGCTTCGGTAGTGTTGGAGGTGTCAAGGATGTTGGTTGCGACACCTCTTCCACATCTGAATTTCTAAGGACACATTCCGCAAGAGGCATCGTCACGGCCAAAGGCTGTGACTACTGTGATTCCTAATTAGAAGGAGTAGCCGCTAGTTTAGTGGACTAGCTAATATTGGTAGACGTCGGTGTCAAGTCCTTAGGCAGATCAAAAATGGTCATGTCTTTTGTTTCCATTTGAGCATTCACTTGTGCAAATCGAGCATCAGTTGAGCTAGCCACGGTGGATTGCACAAGCATATCCCTAGGTCCAGAATTAGGGGTGCTGTCATGTCCCACACCTTGGACATTTGGAAGCTCAGATGGAGATAGAGATTGGGACTGAGCAATTGCACTTGACGACTACTCCTATGCTTCTTGTATCCATCTAGGGAAACAAGGTGTAGGAGATTTGGAACACCTAGGTGGACTTGCCACTGGCTGGAAGATTTGCTCATGGCTGCTAGACGATTCTAGCATTTGCTTTGTTGAGCAATCAACCTTATCATGAGCAGCACTGTGCATGTGGTTCTCCTTATCCTCTTGGGGAGTCAAAGGCTCCTTGGGCACTAGTGGTCTTTGTGCACACTCGACGGTTATACCCCACATCCGCTTGTTAGAAATGCTAGGCCAAGGATCTACCTTTCAAATAGTCATGTTTGGGTTCTTGCCTCGAGACTTGGTTTTTCATTTAGATTTCCTCCTACGCTTCTTCACTTTTGATAAGGTCTAGTCTTCAGCCTGATAGAGGTGGTTTAGCAGGGGATTTTGGTACCCAAATCCATTTGTTACCTGCATAATACCCTTGAGCAAGTAGTAACACTTTGGATATCCATCGCAACGTTGTGCTGGCTCTCCGTCGATACCTTCATTTATAAGGTTTGAGCTTCTTTTGTGGTCTTCTACGATATTTGTAAGTCCAAAGCCTATCCTTGGCATTGTCTCGTGACCTTGTTTCAAGCATGGCCTTGCTCATTAGTTCTCTCTGTTCAACATGCGCTTGTATCAACTCTTTCAACAAGTCCTTGCTCTCGTTACTAGGCTTCCATGGTGTGTCAGAATGTTCCTTGTCTTTCCCTCGAGGTTTGATGAGGTCACCCTTGCTAAAGGTTCTGATTATCCTCACACCTAGTTGTGTCAAGTATATCCTCTGCTGCACATAATCAGCCTCACACTTCATCGTCTTTTTGAAGGGTCTTCCTAGGAGGGTTTCCTTTCCACAATTTGCATTATTTGGAGGAACATGAATAGGATAGGAAAGCTTTTAGTTTCAATAGCTACAAGGATTTTACACTTCCCTATAAGTGCTTGTGGGTGTCCCCCGTAAGGACTAAGAGTTGCATTAGTTGGTGTGAACTCTAGTTGGCCTAGTAGGGTCCACGCAAGATATTAAAATCTACTCCTTCATCGATGAGAGCATCAACACTATGCTTTCTTTTTTAGGCAAGTTTGACCCTAAGATAAGCAAGCAATACTACGTCTTCATCTTCCGGGTCTTGGCTCGTAAATTCAAGCCTTCTGATACATGCCTTTGAGTTCCCAATTGCACAACCAAATATGGATTCTCTATTGATGTCTTGGGTCGTCTGTGCAGTGTCATTCAAGATGCATCTATCATCAGGACTCATGTCTAGTCATTCTCACAGTTGTAGCTTGATGTTGTTCCATTCCGCTTTTAACTAGATGCAGTCTGAATGCAACATATACATGTTTTTGTGGTATGGCCTTTTTTCCCTTGTTGGCTAAATTGGCCCATTGAGATTCTAGGGTCTCTGTTTGTCTTTGTTCGGATATGGGTTTTTGGTTGTTGTTTTGCAAGTGAGAATCTATGCTTGTGCAGAGCCCTAACTACACTAGGATCTAATTTGGAGGACCTGTCATGGCGCATGTTTTCTCTCCAACCTACTTGGGGGAGGTGCAGAGGGGGCAGAGTCCCCCTCTGCGGGGGTCCGAGGGGAGGTAGTCCCCCCCGGCCCGTAGGGCTATTACGCTAAACATTATGCACGGTTTGAAGGACCATTTGTAGCCAAGTTTTAAACTACTTGCTCTAGATTTCAACTTAGTGATAGATCTATGATGTGTCTTCGGCTCTATATGGTCTCTGAATCTGCACTTTCTTGTTCTGGTATGTTGGTCTGATTCCTAGAATAAGACTTCTGGGTGGTCCGAATCTCAAAGCCAGATGGTCCGACTGGGCTGGTCCGATTC
Source organism: Lygodium microphyllum (assembly GCF_053477565.2). NCBI lineage: Eukaryota > Viridiplantae > Streptophyta > Polypodiopsida > Schizaeales > Lygodiaceae > Lygodium > Lygodium microphyllum. The sequence continues at coordinate 64,862,609 of NC_141162.1, forward strand.
CGAAGGGTGGTCCAATTGGAAGTTGGGTCACGATCCTATGGTTGTTCCGACTATAGAGTGATCCAATCATTGTGTGCATCCGATTGGACAAATGGGGTATCCGACTGGATGGTTGGGTATCCAATTGGACAGTTGGTCTGATTATCGTGCGTCTGATTCTGGGAATCGGACATCCGATTTGACAAGTATCCAATTCTGGAATGGTCCGATTTTGAAAATTGGAACGGGTATGTCCGATCGGATAAGGCTATTGGTCCTAGTGTCGCGATTGGATGGGTCGCATGTGATCGGACGGGTTCTATGTCCAATTATGGGTTGTTTGATTTTCAAAATCAAATAGGGTGTCCGATCAGACCAAGTAGGGTTGTTCGAGTAGTTTGACTCTAGGAGTCAGACAGGTCGCCCAATCCGATTCTGCGAATCAGACACTTTGGGGGGCATCCGATTCTGCTAGCTCTGCTAAAAGGAGTATCGATCAATTATTTGCCCAAAGAATCTAGGATAGATGTCGCTAGTGGCTAGAGAACTTCCAGGAATCAAAGAGGGGTGTGGGCCAAGGGCATTCCATACCTGAAGCTCATTAGAAGTCCTGATACACTCCGATCAAAATAATGTAGGCCTAGACCTACAAGCTCTCTCTCTCTCTCTCTCTCTCTCTCTCTCTCTCTCTCTCTCTAGCTCTCCTTAACCTTTCAAATGCAAACTGAGGTCTTCCTTGCCACTCCTGGCCTCTTATTACCCTGCTCAGGTCTACACTCACCTTAGTCTTGCTCCTCTTACTAGCATTAGTTTCCAAAATTTCATTTTTTGCCCTTCTTTTCCATATTTCAACCTGTTATACAGCAACAGAAACCATGTTGTGTGCTCACACTGTTTTGCTCCTACCTTACCTAAATGTAAACAAAAATCATAAAGAAGACACTCCAACCTACTTTTCCAAATCCAAAAAACCAAAAACCTACTTGCTAAGGAGATCAAATACCTCTTCAAACTCCCTTGCTTCCTACCTATCTACCTCAAGCACCAGTTTGGGGAAAACCCTACTTCAATGCTCGATTTGAAGCGCGCAAGCGCTCAAGGCTTGAATCCATGGTCCCGACACTAACCAAAATGTAGAGATGATCAACCACCAAGACCCACTGACCACTTATTTTTTCAAGTGTTCCAAGCAGAGCAGTAATGGCTACCTTTCACATAGCCGATGTGCTATCTATCTCCCAGTGTAGTGAGCTTACCTCCACACCCGATTGAGTTGCCTCCTCTCCTAAGCACTCCGGTAGCTCCATGATCCAAGTGCAAGCTTCAAGCAAGCTCCATGCTCCAAGCTCCATCGCCACGAGCAAGACAAGACAAGATAAGAGAAGAGGAGAAGATAAAGAGCTTCTCCACCACGGTCCCTCACCCTCACACTCTCACACTCCCTCTCTCAAGCACAAGCTCAAGCAAGCAAGAACAAGAACAAGAACAAGAAAAAGAGAGCTACTTTGGCCACACACAAGAATGAGCTTCTCATTCACTTTTCAACTTTATATACAAAACCCTAAATCCCTTTTGGGCGGTCATTCCCTTATCCCCTTTTTTGCATGGTTGGCTAGGCCCTTTTTCCCATTGTCCTCCTATCTTCCTAGCTTCCTTCCTACCACCCGTCTACCTTTACAAATTGCATGGGTGAGAGTCCGACCCTCTTAAAATAATTCATGGTGCGCCTTGTGCTCTTTTGCAAAAGTATTGACTTGTGCTTCTTCTTGTGCGCCTTTTTAGGACTATTTTGCACTTCTTGTGTCTCCAGATTCTTCTTTGGCGCACCTTCGCCTTCCATTTCACTTTGGCCTCAGCCTTGTCTTCTACTTTAGATTTTCCAGAGTTTCCACCTTGTTCATTTGAGGGTTAACACGACACTAAGTACCAAGCCATCTTGGGTGCCTTTTTCTTTGCTCCATTTGGTCGAGATAGTCATAGTCTTCTAAGCTTATTTTTGCTATCATGTCAGATCGTGATGGCCCCAATATTTGTATCTAGTCGGCAAGTATTGATGAATGCCCAACAAGAAATATCAATACATTTTCCATGCATCTCTCTTGCAGATAGCTTCAAACCAACTACTCCACTGTTCTCTTTATTGAGGTACTATGCTAAATGACCTTGTCAATATTGTATATGAGTTTGAACCTTAGGTTTGTAGAAAACCAAAGTTGTGATGTCCCTATTACACAAATTTTTACTAATGAAAAGAGGTGAAAGTTCTAAATAATTGAATTATAGTGTAAGAGACACCAAACAAGTGTTTAATATTTGTACATTTTCACATTGTTTAACATGAGCTATGGTAGAATTGAATCTACAAATTTAAAATATGAAAAGTTCAAAATTTTAAAACAATATGTTTAACATCAAAATCAAGTGAAACCGCCTGCATACATGCATTTGTCTCAAAAATTCAATCACTCTACAATTTTAATCACCTTAATCTGATATTGAGAGTGCATTAGACTAAAGCCACAAGAAACAAATGAGAATATATTTTTCATGAAATATAATATTGGGTGGAATAGGATTAAAAAAGTGGGACAATACAAATTCAATTTCTCTTTTGGAGAAATAAAAAGGGGTGAATAAGCCATGGAGAGTGCATGACTAACTCTCTTTTAGAGAAATAAAGGAGTGAAAAAGCCATGGAGAGTGCATGACTAACAAAGCAAAAAACAAGTTAGCTTTTCCTTTTTGGAAGAAAGAGTATAAAAAAGGAAAGAAAGCATGTCATGCTCCCCCCCCCCAAATTAACTTCCCTCTTTGGAAAAAATCCCCCCACACACCCATCCTTCAAATCAAGACATCCATGTAGCCATACAATCTCAAGCCAAAGAGAAACTCAATGGTGCACTCTAATCCACGCCTCATGACAATTCTTGGAGTCAACATCCTTTGGCATCAAAAAAATTTGTGCCCAATTTTTTGTTAATTCTATTCTCCTCTCCCACAAACATTTATTATCACTTCTATTTTAAATTTTTAACACCAAAACTCTTCTACCCACTTACTATAAGCCTTGTTTTTGCTAAGAGGGCAACTAGAGGACAAAGAAAACCAAACAATGTAAAATTGAGCAATAAAAACTTGAGCTATTAGATCCCTACTTTTCCCTAGAACATTCATGTGTGCTTATTAGATTTGAAAGAGGTACAAATCTTATCATCGATCTCATCGTTTTTGGTCAAACAAATACTTTCATCAAGGGAGCCATTGAGGCTTAGTTTAGATGTTGTTGTAGTCCGATTTTGAAGTGTTTAGACAGCCAATAGCAGTTCAATTCAAGAAAATTCAAGTGGTATCGAATCGAATTGCTTAGGAAGAGGTTTTCATTCATGTGTTTGATGTATGCTTGCGGCCCCAAGGGCAACTTGTTTTCAAGAAGCAAGGGGTTAGGTTATATGATAAGCAATGTGCTTGCTTGCTGGATTAAATAGGGACCTACTTGAGCTCAACACCTACTTGTGTCTAACAACTACAAAGAGAGAAGAGAAAGAGATGATTTGGTTGGCTTACTAACTAGCCCTTCGTGCCTCAAATCCAAGCGTGTGATATTAAAGTATGTTCTCTTAGATCAACTACAAAAATCCATGCTATGGACCCACATTGATTTTTATCGTTTAAAAATGGTCATGGGTTGCACAATTAGCGAATAATCATTTTCTTTAAACCCTTAATCTTTAACTCTAAGACTTAAAGACCTTAGATATTTAACTCTCACATTGTGGAAATTTCAAACTAGTTTGGCTTATCTCTATTCACATTGGAACTCTGAAGCTAAACATTTGGAGCCTTGTTCATACTTGGACTCTAAGAACTAATGTAATTAGTTTTCACTCTTGATGCATTAGGATTGGTTCAATTTGAAGTACTTGTTGTTAAAAGTTGTATCCACATTCGAGTCACTAAAGCCCGTTATTATGTAAGCCACTTACCATTAACTATTTTTACACTTTGAAGACCTAAACTAGTTATTTTCTAAGCATTATAGTTATTTATTGTTCACACTTCAGTATAGATATTTATTATTCACATTTTTGTTGCTTTGGAAGACACAAAAGACTCTCTTTATGCATTGCAAGGGGTGTTTTGTGCTTGGAAAATTACCAAATTAGCATGGAGTACTAATGAGTTATTGGACACTATTTTGGCATCAAATACTATTTTGGCATTGCATTAGCCATTTTTTGGCCATTGCAATGGGACTCAAGTTACAACTATGTTTGTCTTCTCATGCTTCTTGCTTATGCAATTGATACTATCTTGGTTGCTTGTTGGTTTGCACATATATAATGGTTATGGATTTTTCTTTTGCTTCAAACAATGCACTTGTTAATATTGAGAAGTTGGATGGCACGAACTCCTCACAATGGACCGGATGGATATACAATATCTCGGTGCAAAGAAGCAAGTTAAGCCCAAAGGTGTAAAGCTCGAAGGCCTGGACAAACATGCACAAGATGACATGGATGAGCTTGCATGCTCTACCATCATGTTCAATCTCTCAAACTCAATTTACTTTAATGTAAAGGATATAGATGGTGGCATATATGAAGTGTTGCATCATAGGTTTACTAGTTAAGATGAGTTCAACATTATCTTTAGCCAATGATCTACTCGAAAAATTGATTTTGAGGATTCAATCAAGGATTTTTTTTTGCTTATGACCTTGCCTTAAGTTGGGATAGTTTTAGGATTGCAAGTAGTAGCTTAGCACCTACTGGTGGACTCACTAGTACTAACATGGAAACTAGCTTGATTGCAAAAGAGGTGCATAAAGAATGATGCACCTAATAAGGGCTCCAATGTGCTTACAGTAGAGGAAGGTCAAATGCAACAAGGAAATCGTGTGATAGAGGAAACTCAAGAAGCAAGTCTCACACAATGAAAGTTGTGAATGCTTTTATCGCAACAAGAAAATTTACATTAAAAATGGCTACTTTAAGTAAAAGAGCAAGAAAAAATACAAGCAAAGAGTAATGAAGATATCAAAAAGAAGAAAAAAAACAAAGGCAAAGATAGAGGAAATAAACACCCTATGCACCAACAGTGACAACGGTGATGTATTGTATGTCTCTAATTTTGGTGATGTATTCCTTGTTACTACGGATGACAATATGTTAGACTTGATTTAGGGATATCATTTCATATTGCTCCTCTTAAGGTTGGTTTGCCACTTAGGATGCAAGAAGAAAAGTATGTGTCCATCTAGACAATGCCTTTGCATGTAGCATTGTTGTTGGAGTGGAAGATGTACATTTATCGATTACTAATGGTTCATTATTTATGCTTAAGAGTATACATTGTGTAGTAGATCTAAAGAAAATCTAAATTGGCACTAGATAACTTGATGATTGTGATTACTTATTATATTTGATAGTCACTCTTCAAAGATATAAAAATGATAACTTATTACCAATAGAGGGCTAAAGTCTAGTAGTTTCTACTCTTTGCATGTGTCTAGTGTGAAGGATCACATTGTAGACATGATTTTATAGCCATTTGTCTCTTTGGCATTGTTATTAGGGTCATAGGTTAGTGACTAGAATTAAAGTTTTTTGTCACTTGTAGTATCTTCTTTCTTTCAATATTTATGGTTTTAAGATGTGTGAGCATTGTATGTATAAAAAGCAAACTAAAAAGTCACACAAAAGTCATTGTACGAAGAAATTCAAACTATTAGAATTAGTATATAGTGATTGGTGTGGACCTATTGGAATTAATATAGAGTGATTTGTGTGCATAATAAAATCCAAAATAAAGGAATTAGTGCATAGTGATTTGTAAGGATATGTGCTTACAATTATATTGGAAGGAGTATCTTATTGTGTTACATTAATCCATGATGTTACTAGGAAGATATAGGCTTATCCTATTCACAAGAAAAGTAATACATTTTATGCTTTTCAAAAGTTCTTGGCTTATGCCAAAAATCAATTAGGTAAGAAGCTTAGATGCTTGAGGACTAGTAATGGTGGTGAGTATATCTCTCATGTATTCTAGAACTTTTGTGAGATGCATGGTAACAAAAGGGAGTAAATTGATCCTAAAATGATGGCTCAAAATGAAATAGCAAAAAGTGAATAAGACCATGCAAGAGAGAGTTTGGGCTATGTTATGACGTGCTAGTCCCACTGGGTTTTGGATTGAGGTTGTTAAGACAACTATTCACTTTATTAATAGATCTCCTAGCAAGCCATTGGATGGCAAGATTGCAAGAAAAAAATCATTAGGGCAATAGGTTCAAACATTTACTAGCAATATAAGAAACCCACATCGTTTCAATGGACCACCAATCCTTTCCAAGTGTGCTGCCCTACCAGATTGCTTGTGTGTATTTTATGAGTTTGTCCTACCTAAGGATGTAACTTATTTGGTGTATGCCATGAGACTCCTTGACACATCAATGAGCTAACATTGGGACTTGTCTAGAAACTTGTTTCTTCACCTCTTCAACTCCAACCAAGTGTTTCCAATCTTTTGGTGCTCTTTTTGAGTCATCTAAATACTCCAAGATTGGATATCCATGATGAAATTAGTTCAATGCCTTAGAATGGAATTTTTGCTCCTTGCCTACTTATGAAATGTGTTCAACATGTATGTCCTTTTAGAGACATTATATGCTAATGACACTCATCCAATGCTATTTATTCAGATAACTGTTGTTTTGGAAGGGTATACATGTATATAGCTCGTGAGAGGGTAAGTCTAATGGATTGCACATTTGCATTAATGTTTTCGTGGTATACAAACACTGGTTAAATTACAATTACAGAACCTCTGCAGTTATGAGCCTGAGATATTAAAATTGTTACCAGTTCGTGTTTGTGATCAGCATTCGAATTTTGCACTAGAAGAAACTTCCACTTCTCTAATTGTGACAAATTTTGTATACCTATTTGCTGGAAACCGTTTGCCAAGCCATATCCAAACTAACTTGCAAAATGCTAGTCAAAGAAGCTATTGAGTTAAAGATCCTAGATTAAGTATTAGAGGTTTTAATCATCAGAACACTTACATTGTTCCCCATTTTGAGAAATTGAGTAGTCATGAGAGATAATTGACTCCTAGAACCAAACTCAAATGATTTTTTGGAAAAGTTAACGTAGGAGTACCATTAGGTTACATTGTTAGGTGGATTAAAGAGTGTAAGCATCTTTGAAAATCAAACTCTTGAGTAGGTACAATTCTTAAGGTTGATTAAGTAAGCATCTGCCAAAATAACAAAGCCTCATGAGAGGCTAGTCCAAATACAGTTTGAACACATAGAAACATATTCAATTTCTGACATTTGCAGACTTTTGAGTTTAGAAGAGATGCATGCAAGAACCCATCCCATCAGTTAATAGGGGATTTATTATTAGAGACCTACCATGGAATTTTCACATTCGTAGACGTAGGGAGGCAGGGCCAGGGATGTGAAATTTGTAGCATCAATAAGATCACAAAACACCACATATCAATTAGGTCAAAGTACAATATTTTATGAAGTAAAGTTGAAGAGCTTTTATGAACTCTTCAAATACAAGAAACCAATAGAATGCTCCTTGAGTTGACAACCAACTCCCTACATTATTACGATCTGCTCTTCTAAGGCATGCTACTTGGCGACAATAGCCTGTACCATGCTCATCTGAGTAAAGAATTTGTACTACCTAGCTCGCAGTAGTATACCTTGCAGCAGGCTGGCCCACTGCTTTGATCACCAGGGCCAAGCACTGTAACTGATTGGAGTTACAGGAAAACTTTCGGCCCATCTACTGTTACACAAGTTGCAAAAATACATGTATATACAAAATAAGCAATAGGCTGCAAACTTGACCACCTCAGTTCTCTGGAGACAAGATTGCAGCAGACTCTGCATCTTTTGATGTTCTCAAAGTACTATGTAGCCCCAAGTGTGATCCTCACAAATAAGCCCATAATGGCTGCATATCAGTGTATTAATGCACCAGCTTCAAAAACTCAACTGGCACATGCCATTGCAGATTCCAGAAAGCTTCATTAAAATTCTTGCTCAGAAGAGCATAATTTGCACATTTGCTTCGGACCTGCCTTTCAAAACTTTGATTGGTCTAAGCAGCTAGTGTTGCTTGTTTCTGATTCCTTCAGGAATCAATCTCATCAGCTTCATGACGAGCACATAGCAACCAGCTGGCATGGGTACAACAGATGAGATCTGTACAGAATTTCACTCCTTCACAATTTCCATATCATGATAATCAGAATGGTTCGCACCTGGGAAAGTAAGGCTAGCCTCAACTATGGTCACAGGACCAGCCAACTCTGTATCACTCTCACTGAAGCTATCTGAACTGTCAGAAACCCACCAGCTAGAGGGGTACCGTTGCTGCAATAAGTGCTTTAGAGTCTTGGAATCCACTACTTCATCTCTTATGTCAACAACTGGCAGATTCCATGTGCCATGTGCCTTGGACTCTTTGGGCACCAACCTTTCCAAAAGCTTTACAACCTCACCACCTTTTCTTTTGTCAGTACTCATGACTGCCAAGCACTCAGCAGCCCGTTGCTGCAAAGTTGTGTCCGTACTATTGAGAATTAAGGTGGCCAGCTTTGAGACAATGCCAAGCTTCAGAGAAACCTCCACAGCTGTGCTGCTGAGACGGGCCAGGCGCAGTATCAGCATTAAGCTGCAAAGTCGAGGATCAGTCCCTGCAAAACTGGCTACTGACACTGGAACATTTAGGTCTAGTAAAGATGACAATGTCTGCAGCAAATCTTCAGAACTCATGCAATCTGCAATATCTGAATGAGTTGCGATACAATGAAACAAAAGAATTGCAACTTGTGTTAGACCACGTCGTGCTCTGCTGCTCCCCCCACTGATAAAATCAAAAACAGGGAAAAATATATCAAAGTTTGAAGTCCGTTGAAGTAGCAAAGGACGTAGCTTGAAAAGCAGAAGTAAAGACAATAGCAGCCTTCTACGATTGTCAAAGTCAAAGTCCTCAGCACTCAATCTGCCTGTTCGTGCTCCAACAACTACTGCCTTGCGAACCTCCCTCAGAAACCGCTCCTCCAGCTGGATGCCAAAGTCAAATTCTGGGTTTCTCAGAAATTGATCTATAAAGAAACCTCCAAGGTATAGCTCTTGAGCATAGTCAACATCTTCAGCATCCTTGTAAAGCGGCTTGACATCATTATCCACCACTGTAGCCAATGTCCAGCGTAGAAAGACCGGCTGACCTCCTTTAATCACCCATGATGGAACGATGGACAATCCTTCATTTCTGAATTTATCATGCAGCTCAATCATTTCCTCTTCAATCCTTGTGGTCAAACGTAATCGGCTTCCTTCATCCCACACAAGACGCGGTGACCACTGGTGTCCTCCATATAAATCACAAGCTTTAGAGGGTTCGCGTGCAAGCAGAGTCAAAAAGTCCACTGGAAAGAGAAGAAGCATTGTCTTCAAAACTAGGGGATCTGTCTTCTCTTCCAAACTTTGTTCGACTATATTTAAAAGCTCATACATGTCAGTTGCTTCCTGAATACCCTCCTCCACAGGACTAGTATGGCGACTATCCCTTGAAGTTGACCCTGTGCTCCAAAATGTAAGGTCCTTGACAAGTTTGGTTCTTCGGCTTATACCACTTCCAGCCAGTAATAGCTGACCCAGTATCTGTGCAGCCAATAGTTGAGCAGTCTGAGGTACCTTGTTTGCAATAGTAGCTTTCTCCCCAGGCAACTGGTTTTGCATGAGGCTTGGTGTATTTATTTTGGAAAAAAGAGCAAGGAGCGGAAGCAGCAAGCCACATGATGAAAACAAGGCAACTGGTTTTGCATGAGGCTTGGTGTATTTATTTTGGAAAAAAGAGCAAGGAGCGGAAGCAGCAAGCCACATGATGAAAACAAGTTTGTAGCTTTGACAGTCGCTGGGATACTTTCGCTCACAAGCAAAACAGCCTCTAAGGTAGACATCATTACCTGATTGTTTTGATCCCCTATATCTTGTGAAGCGGAATGCCATAATTGGAAAGTCAGAGAATTCATAAGCATTGAGCTAAAGAGTAGGTTTTGACCAGTTTGACATTCTGCAAGCGCCATGACAATTGCTGAGGCTTCTATCTGTACTTCTGGAATGCTGTACCCAGACAAAATGACATCTGACACTATAGAATGTCTAAATCGTTTGATGATATCTTCTCTGCCCTCCCTTGCAGCATGCCTGAGGCATTCCCGTAAGGCCGCTAATGTACAAAGACATCCTTCAACTTGTTTAGCAGAGGATCGAGCCTTCTTGACTGTACTTTCCACTACAAAGGAATCAGATACTGCTTCTTTTGCCTCCAGTATTTCATCCTCACCTTTCTCATCAAAAGCAAGGTCTACTGCTTGTTCTATTCCCTCAGTAGTTGGAAGATCTATTGTTTGTTCTATTCCCTCAGTACTTGGCACTAAGAGATTATCCTTGCGCTGCTCAAGAAAATCTTGCATGAAATCAATATATGAATGGCCAGGAGGAAGTTTGAAACCTTCCCATGAGCTACTGCTTAGTCCTCTTATAAACAGACCATCAGCAAGAACTTCCTCATGCAAGCATTCAAATTTGAAATGTTGAATCAATTCCAGATCATCACCAATGGACATATTTCCTGATGTTAGTGCATTGGTATGTTGATGCAGACGATCAGAAATCCACTGAAAAAGCTCTGTTCGCATGGCAGCTGTCCAAAGTCCTTCTGGGTGCATAACTTCTGAAGACGATGAAGTAATGAATTTTTCTGTGCCATCAGATTGCATCAAACATGACAAAAGGGGCCTTGGGATGAGCTTCTCCATGACTTCAGATGGTGATTGCTGCCCAGATACATCCTGGAAGCCCCTAACTTGCTGCAGCGTGCACACGAGAGTCCTCAGCACATCCACCGAAGAATATAGTAGTGCCGATATTGAATCATGCGCTTTCAAGGCTGAATCTGCAGCAGGAATGGCCAACAGAAGCAAAGCAAGGTACCATCCCTACACCACAATGCATACAAAGAACCCTCAAGTAAGAAACATCTACACCTAACATTTAGCAGTGATTCATCAGAAAACAACCTAGTTAATAGCAGTAGTGAAATACAACAAAATAATCCATAAATTAAGAACCTGCTTGAAGATCCGGTCACAATAGATCACATCTTCTGCATAGCATTTGAGGCAACTTAAGGCAGCAAAAGAAATTGGACTTGGCCCTCTTGGTGGTCTTGCCGTTGCATCTCCTGCAGCTGATATAAGAGCCCACCAGAACCCTTTCCTCCATCTAACATCATCTCGGGCAAGATCCTTCCCAGCTCTGAAATCATCACCATGTAAAACATTCACAAGTGTTCAACTTTAAAATGTTGTAATATATCAACAAGCTTGATAGTCTCGTGATGAAGGTTCTCCAACCAACCTTGATGATAGGATATTGACCAAAACTAGGAGTGCACCTCCAATAGCAGACTCAAAGCTAGTATTTTCATCCATTTCTGGAAACCCTCCATTGTCATCAAAATTTGTTGCTATGGAAAGGACACTCAATGCAAAGTTCAAGGAAGTCTGAGGTGCTTCCGAGTACCTACAGCATAGATTCAACATCCATCAGATAGATATCACAAACCAGCATAGTTAGATAAAACCAACCAAACAGATAGCAGATAAAAAGGATGAGAGGTGGTATGAAGAGTTGTTGACTTGAGATGCCCCTACATGGTGATGAACCTGCAGTAATGCCTGAGGATTGTGCTAGCTTGCAGCAAAATATCAATTTCAACAGATGGAGATTCTTCTTTCTGAGCCAGACAAGTTCGAAGAGCAGGAGTTGCCAAAGTGATAACCATAGACTCCACCTCACTTGCCAATATTAAGTCAGGAAAACGACGAACTAGATAGGCCTGTTAGATAAATCTGATGTACTTAGCAAATACAGATTTATTCAGTAACATCAAGAGACTATGAACAAGCTCACTTCACAATTCTGAAAGCTAAAGGCATCTCCCATAGCCAACCTGAGCCCTAAGAAGAAGATGAATATGTGAAATCTCTTTTCTCCAAAATGGACTTGATGCTGTTGGAGATCCTGAACTTGTAAGACCAGCTGTACACATCTTCAAGTCCTGTCAAATACAGACACACATCTTTTGATTTTGCATCTGTAGAATTATGTCAAATGTTGACCTCAAACACTCAAAGCAGAATTAGAGCAGGTGTGCACACATAATGCAACAAGGAACTAAAAAACAAAAAAACTGGGGGGGGTGTGTGCGCGCGCACGCACACGCAAAAGAAAAAAAAAGCACTGCTTATTATCCCTTCGATTAAGAAGTGTTTTGATCGCTTGTCAATACAGAAAGGAAATCCCAACAAAGGAGCGAGTACAAACCTGTGTAAGACTGTTCAAAAATGTCACCGGATCATTGATTTGGTAATTTGGGAAACGTTCAGTGTCAAGTAGGTTTTCCAAATAGAAAGGTGCTGAAAAGACTGATGCTGCATACCATAACCAGCATTACATGGGTAAGAGTTCATACAGGCTTTGTACAGAACGTGACTTTTTAAAAACCCTAGCATTAAACAAAACCCAAAAGCAAATTGTAACTCATAAAGCAACATAAGCCCTTATAACAATCACAAGCACTCATGTTGAGGAGAAATAGACTAGCGCTTATGAAACAGACCAAACTGTGAAGAACAGGTTCCTCAATTCTATGCATTAGTCATACACAACAGTATTCACTGTGTCATCTACACGTGTGCCTCACACCCTGGCTCTTTATACAGGGACGTAACAATTCCACGTATTTTTAAATCGTAGAAAACTGTCAATGCAACACCAGGAAAGCATAAGAAATTGACTCCTAGCCATAACTCACTCAACAGCAAAGCATAAAGACAACATAACTGCCATAGGCCTGACCAAGTCCTCAGGCAACTGATAGTACTTAGCAAGTTCTCTCCATATATAGACAGAAACCAATCCAATCTAGTATCACAACCCCTTATTTACATCTGGTTGACTCGGCCAAAAACTCGATAGTGACCCCTGCTATAGGATAATGAATACCCATGTGAAAACTATATATCTCTTTTTGATGTGAGAATGACAAATTTCTTTTGTTTGAACCACACGTCACCCAAATGTTTAGGGTGTACTTAGGAGGAATGTTAATTTGACATAAGATATGTAACCTGAGGGGTTGATGGTGACTTTTGAGATCTTGGTAGAAGTTGAAATGACGTTTTGATGTTAAGATATAGAGGGGTACTTGTGCTTGTGCACAATATGGATGTAGACGGGTGTTATTGGATGTAAGCGGATGTAAGAAACAGAACTGGGTTTTGGCAATGAAGTCGTCAGGCGGTTTGTCAATTTGTCTGATGGTATTTCATGCTCTAAAGCTTTAGCATGTTATGCTCACCATGTTCGGTTTATGAAGGATGTTTTCGCTATTGAGTACTCTGTGCAAATGTTGTTCATCTTTGTTTATTGAGAGAGAATGTGGAAGTCAGAGAGTTGTCAGAACAAGAGTCAGAATGGTTGTCATCTTGTAAATCTGCTTAGGACATACACTAGTTTACACCAAACTCTACTAAATGCTTTACCATGCATTACATGTAAGGATACTAGAGAAGTGACACTAGCAAAGTCTAGACTGCATTACAAATTGCAAGGTTCCTTTGTGACAATATCCATCAATACAATAGTGCACAAGAGAAATTATAATGTTCTGTTGTGATCACATAAATATAATGATAATGCACAAGACAAATCAAAATGTTTGTAGCATATCAATACATTGTGTGCAAGAAAGTAGAATTCTTTTGTGACCATCCTGATATTATGGTGGAACATTCCAAAAACAGGCATCACATAATAACGAGAGAGCACTGCAAATGAGGACGAGATATACACAGACCTGTAAGCTCAGGGTAATCTAAAGGAGCCTTTGGAACATGAATATACAGTGCAAGGGGGTCAGAGGCTCGAAACTTCACAAAAGAATCCAGTTCGGCCTTAAGATAATCCAGTAACCGCTCTCTCATTGAAGGATTCCAGATAACCTCAGGATTATCTACGTCAGAATTTAGCAGTGACAGGAAAGATTCTGCACCCTATTGTATGTAAGAAATGTCAGTAAATAACTTCTGTCTAAGATTTTGCAAGAACTTTCTTGGCAACCAAAACATAAAGATAGAATATGATATACCTCAGAAATAAGCTTCAAAATCAAACCCTCGGGCAAGAAAAGACGGAGAATGCTACTATGCCAAGGAAACTGTTCTTCAGCTTTAAGAAAGTCTGGCCCATTGAAAACTGAATCCGGATCCTGCAAAAAATCAAGAAAACAGTTGGTCACGATCGAGGAAGGGCAAAAAGCACGATTTGCAAGAACATTGAATAATCGCAGTACTATACTTGAAGCAAGTGACTTTGCCGTATGAATGTCACAATGTAAATTTTGTCTGTTTCTAGTAAGTCGCCAGCCAGTAGTTTCCAAAGCAGAATCTCAAAAGCCCCAAGCTTGTACAGATGATTCATAGCAATCTTATTCACTCTTACCACATATGACAATATGTCCAAAATTCTGAAAGTTACAGACAACAAAAAATGTTAGCTTTTTCTCATTAAAAAAGGTCCATCCTCCATTCCTCCCCTCCCATGAATATACAAATCCTATGCAGCCCAGATTCTGATATCAAAGAATAGCATTCAATGACCAAAACCAGAGCTAGCCAAATAACAGAAATGCAAGATACTAATTGCATGATTCTCACCACGACACATCTTCACCTGTCATTTTAGGGACATCGACATTGCCTGAATTCAATGCCTAAACAAATATTCTTAGGATATAACATCACCTGAAAATTGTGTGGGATATAGACATTGTCTCAATCTACAGCCTGTGACACCTATATCTAACCCTATATGAATGTTCTTTTTGAGACATAGACATTGCCTGCCAAGGGGATTCTGCAATCACCTACATAAAATAGAGACATGGATATAATCCAAATGTAATCTCTGCTGAAGTCTAGGGTTTCTAGGGACACAGATTAAGCCCTAACAAGTGTGCTATCTATGGCATGGTCCTTTTCCATTGCATAAGCCAAAGGTGGCTAAGACGCGTGAACGTTTTTCTGGTATAGATATAACAATCAAGTTCCACCACAGGAAGCAGTGACGTCATAACAAAACAATACAGAAGTTACAGTTGCATATTTTTTAAACGATGTTTAAAAAAGGAAGGGCTAAATGCACAATATTTCAAAACTGGAGTGCAAAATCTCAGCACCAGCAATAGGAGGGCGAAATGGACAATGTTTAAGAAGAAGAGTTCCTAATTCATTTCACTTTGGATGAATTTACACTCTCCAAAACTTCAAGCAATTTGTTTCAAAAAACTGACAAGGATGAAACACACTTAGTCAGGGAAAATCACTGAATAAACCTTAGAAATCTAGTTAAAACCTCCTAACTAGGCAATAGCTTTCCTATTAATCTGTTTCTCAAAACTGGCACCCTGCAAAGAAACACTTTTCCATGTGAATTTCATTCTCAACACTCCAGCTTCATTCATTTACCTTCTAAACACTGGACCCTTTGCCCACAGTAGGATCTGCACAAGATGGCAAAGAAGCTCCTCTTTTGAGAGGTGATTGCAGGCTGCAGATGGCGGAAACTCCTCAACACTGCTGTCAATCCCAGAGAACCTATCCAAGATTTGAAGCCATCAGCAATAAAATAAGAACCTCCTGTTTATAGCCTCCAATCCAGAGATAAAAGATTACCTACAATCCACTATTTGATGAACACAAGTAGAAATGATCACTCACACCTTCACTAGTGGATGTATACAATCCAAACAATGTGAACCATTTCTAGATCCAAAACTTGTCAAATGAAGAAAAAAATCATAGTGAATGTGTGCCAATCAGGCAGCAAAGTAGGGGTAAACCTTAAAACAGACTCCAGAAGGTCTAACGCCAAGCCAAGCTGCAGTTTATCGTGAACAGTATCATCTTGCCAATGAACACCTTCTTTGGCATCCAAGCTTCCATCCTGTACAGCTTTGTCCAATAGCTCATAAAATCTTCCAGAAGGGACTCGCACTGTCTTCACTTGCCCATTGGTGTGCTTGACCAGTACAGTTTCATGAGAGCGAGAAAACCTCTGGTCTTTCATATCCCATGCATCACATTCAAATGCATGCTTGTCTTTACAGCACTGCATTTCAACAAGAAGCTGATTACAGCACTGAAGATGTCAAAGTACCATGTTACTTTAAGGTAGCACTTCTTACCCTTCCTATAGACAATACTATAAGGGGAACTAGAACTGTTGCACCTCCAGCTCTCAAAAAGCAGAGCGCATTATCCTTCCCCCCAATCTCGACCGTGGCAAGTAAGAATACCACCAGCTTGAACACAAAAACTTGAAGTTCGGTCCCAATAACTTCCCGAAGCATCCCCACAATGATCTTTTGCATCATAAGTTCAAACAAATCTCAATGTCACTACTTATGAAAACAAGAATCATCAAAAGAGGAAGTTCTGATCATCTACTTAGAGGTTCAATACAGCATATCTAAAATAAGGAGCTTAAGACACAAAGAACAGACCTTGTGATCCTAGCACCAATAAGAAAATCAAAACATTGAAATAGAGCTAGTAAGTGCTTACTGTGGAGAAAGAAGCAAATGTTAAGAAAAGAATACCTCAATAACGTGTAGCTTTTCTAAGCAATACTGCACTTCTTTATGCCGCTCATATATCCAGACAAGTACATGGGCCGCCAAACGCAAATCAACCTCAGGTATATTGTTTGTTCCAATGAAGGGAGTAAAGACTAGCACCATAGATTGGAAAACAGCTTGGAATGTGGACAAGGGATCCCTTAACTGCACGTAGGAAAGTCTTATTAGCTGTTGTTCATTTTGAACAGCTTATATTTGAAGCTTCTACTCAAATCAAAGTGCCAAATAAACTTCTAGGAGGCCAAGGAAGAAAGTAAACTTCGTTGTAAGCAGTTACCTTCCAAAACTGTAGCTTTGGATCATTTGCTGCAGGATGCTTATCTACGAGCAGCTCAAGATGTATACCATCTATAACTGCATCAAGTAAAGTAGTACTTATCAGAGACAAGAAGATAAGGATGCATATTGAACCATATGCTGAGTCATAAGGTTATACCTGCTCCCTCACTTGCAGATGAATAAACAAGACATACTTCAGAGCTGTTAAATACAAGGTCTTTGTTATTGTCCGCAACAGCATAGAAGGCTTCCGCCTCATCTGTCAAAAACTAATTCAACCAAAAAATTAATGTAACTAAGTATTTCCAAGACTATTTCTCGTCTTTCCATGTCTGGAGTTGTAAAACGTCACAGTTAGTATACACGATCCTGTAACTAAACATTTATAGAAAAATTCAAAAAAGTAGCAAACAGTTTGCTCAAAGCTCTTACACAAGTGGAAATGCCTATCTGATATTTACAAACTAGAATGCTGAACTGCAGTATCCCTGTCATGCAGTATCACGTACACAAATGTTGCAATGTACTACTCTATTTTTTCAATCAATTTCACTTTCTACATAAAACTCCCTAGTCTGATGTAACTCCTCATGCTATAATATTACAATACCTGCAATTTGAGTGTTATTTCCAAAAAGCCATAATATAGACTATCAAATAGGTAGAGGAGGAAAAAGAAGAGTCATTTGTTTAAATAACAAACACACCTTCTTCAGCTCCATCCTTTTTGCATCATTCCAAACCAGAATTGGTGTCTCAAAGCTGTCCTTCCGTAGAATCTCCAAAATTTCGATCCAAATAGTGAATCGACTAGAGGATTTTTCCTGCAATTCACAATGTTATATAGGGGCACTTCCAATCCTCCAGAATTATGCACATATGCATTTTCTCCTCAGCATGTAGCTCACCTTTTCACGGGAGCTCACCTCAGCAACTCTTCTAGCATACAGATACAAGATACCCTGTAAAGCATCCATGAAATGTTAAGTCTCAGCTCCAAACTCATGGCTTTGACTTGTGTAGAAGGCATTGACATATGTTACGTAAGTTGTCTAATGATGTCATCTATGATGTAAACCTATTGATCTCACCTATGATATAATCCTTATTGAGGATATACCTTCTGTATCAGCCTATATACATCAGAATATTTGCATGAACAAAGTTGTCTTGTGTTCTTTCTCAATGATGGGTCTTATTAGGTGGCATCTGCCTTAGACCAAGAGGAAAGATCCATGAATGAATCAAATCCTGTGCCGCAAGCAATGATCATGCGCACACATACCTCTGGGAGTAAAGCTTTTAACAACTTCTTGGATCCTTTGTTCCCTTCAACCATCAGGTAGACAAGATTTCCACTCACGGACCGTGTTTCCTCCTCGGTAGCAAATATTGCATCCTTCAAATGTATCAGCATGACAGCTCGATCTAAACATGCTTTCTGTGACAGAGATAAAACCATGTGTCATTTCACGCATGAGCAATTGACCATTTCAAACTTAGAAAGCTTTTTGGATGATGTCAGTTTGTGACCATGATCCATACTTGCAGGTAATTTGCCACAGCAGGGGATGCCTGAGTCAAAACTGCCTTTAACAACAGTGAATTGCTGCAAAAGTAAACAGTCAATTCATTTGCTTCTTGCAACAGATAATTGCTGGGCATTCATCTGCATCTGGGATTCATACCTGTGGTAGATAACAGCACTTGGAACCCTGAAAATTTTACATACAACTCCTGCTGCTCCAGTGATGCAAGCCTCAAAAGCCTGATCATTGAAAGAAAACAGAGCTAGGGTCTCTCAAAATTCATTCTCAATAAAACTAGTAAAAACTAAGGATATATCTGCAAGGACACATACTATGGTACCTTTAACCATCCCCTTCCAGCCTCAGTCTCATGACATACTGAGCCCATTGCAAGCAAAAACGTCTGCAAGATTCCATAAATCTGCAATCAAGGGAATAAATGAAGTTGATAAAAACAGTTAGATAGCATTAAGTCTATTGGCTGGAGTGATTGTGATAGTAGAAATGACCGGTCGATTTTTTTAACCTGCAGAGGAGCCCCTGTTGACATTGTGAAGGTATGTAATAAGGAAGACAGCAATTGCAAACTGTCCATAGTTAAGAGAACTGATTTATTTGCTGATTCAGCCTGCAATAAGTAACATTGAAACACTTTACAACCCATCATTACATCAAACATAATGTGGTAAGATTAACCCAGCTCTAGTTGCCTGCAGAAATTATGCACCTTTGAAATAACATTGTTCTCCATAGTGCCAGATTCATTTGTAAATTTTATTGCCGCCCGTATCGTGACAGTAGCCAAAAAACACAGCACCGCATTCTCCGACCGCAAACACTATGATAGACATAGGAATCAAGAAATTGCAAAATAAACCACTCAAAAATCTGAACAAACATGACAGCAAGTCGACATCATTTCTAGACAGCAAGTAAACAGAAAAGAATATTTGTAAGAACAATGAAATCAATCATGTATGGATGGACAAAGACCTTCCCAAACCTTGCTGTCAGCCTGTCAGCATCAATGGCCAATGTATTACAAAACAGAAATTTCGAAATGCAATCCAGATAGCTAATAATGCAGTGACAGTGGATTCTGTCCAGTTTTACATCAGTAGGGCCATCCTCAACCTCCAGACTCACAATCCTAGGTTGAGCTACCTACAGTGTGATCAAGAATTTCTGCTGATGGCGTATGCCTGACCAAGTGCTGATCGTGAAAGCACTTGCTAAGATCGAGATAGAGTACAATGCAGACCGAGCGCAGAAAGAAGAGTGAGTTGAAGGCGTGAGTGCACAACACAATCAATACTTGGTACAATGATGGGTGTACCACTTTAGGTTTAGATAATATATAAAGTACAAGAGTGTAAGGGTGTGTTCACACCCGAACACCATAAAAGGCACGGTGAGCCTTTATTCTCAATAACCTCCCACCTAAAGGCAACGTGCCAAAAGGTAGAGAAAAGAATCAGCTAAGTCTATGTATATACAAAGCTGAAATACACACATACTATCCAACCCCCATCATCTAGCGGCAATGAGCAAACCGCCCTGCTGGAAGACCCTTCGTGAGAAGGTCTACAGGGTTATCATCTATATGTACCTTGACAAGCTCAATGCTCTTACTATCAAGCACATCCCTGATAGAATGATACTTCACCTATATGTACTCTGTCTTTGCGTTAAAGACACGATTCCGTGCTAGCATGATAGCACTCTAACTGTTATATTGGAGGATAGGAACCTTTGTAATACCAAGCTCTCACACAAGACATGAAAGCCATAAAGCCTCTTTGCATGCCTCAATGGCAGCCACATACTCTGTGAACCCAACCTTCCTCCTCGGATAGGGTGGTCAATAACCTGATTAAGCACTATTTACAGCAATTAACAAATTCACAAAACTGAAATGCACACTTTACCATATAATCTTTGACATTGGACACCCTGTTGGCCCCAAAACTTGTGCCCCTTTTAATATTTATTTAACTTAATTAAAGAAGAAGTTAATGTACAGTGGGATTCTCCCAATCCCTTTCGGTATTCCAACTCCCCTTGCTGTCCAAAATGACCAGCAAGTCTTCAATCTAATTTGCCCCTTCATTCGGGCAATCAATTGGCCTTCACCCGCTTTGATGGAGATGGAAAATGCCCCAAATTCAATTATTTCTGGTCTCTCCACTTGAATAGGCTAAAAATTGCTTGAGCCCTATTGAATCCAAGTCTTGGAGCTTCCAATTTCTGGCACGCTTCCCGAGGTTTCTGCTAAACCCTAATTTCTATTGCGGATTAGGGTTTACAGCAAAGAAATCTGAAATTTCTCAACCTCTGGTGATCTCAATGCTGCAAGGGCTGTAGAAAAGCTGGGAGATGAGAGAGAATGCTAAGAAGAGAAAATTGACTTTCTGCACGAAGAACTGAAGAAAATCTGTCATTTACTGCTACTGCCCTGTCTCAACAACTTGTAGATGCAAAGAACTAAAGAAAATCAGTCATTTATTGCTGCTACCCTCTCTCAACAACTTGTAGATGTTGTCATCTGCTATTGATTGGTCTTCACCTACCCCTGGCTGCCTCAGAAGGTCCTCCAATGGCTGCAAATCAAACCAGTAATATCTCCTCCCTCTCTCTTGCAAGCTGAATACCTAAAAATGCATCTCTCTAGCCTCTAAAGACGTTTTTCAGTCTTGCATGGGCATTTTTGACGAGTGTCAACCTTTTCAAATGGTTTTTCCAGCATTATCCATAATTAAATATTAATTTTCAGTCTTTAAATATTAAAAATTGATCTAATAATTATTTCAGTGCCCTGAAAAATAATCTAGCTAGCCAATAATTAAATTGGCTAGGCAACTTCCATTCTCGAGTGTCTCTGCGCTGTCTTTGACTATCAGATTGGCATTAGGTACCATTAAATGCCGCTTCTCTAGTGTCACCAATTGATGCTTATGACCAAATGAATGACACAGGCCAACAACTGGCACTAGATACCACCAAGTACCTATGCAGCATAACTTATAGCAACTTTTGCCTTTTGATATCCCATGATTTCCTCAGGTCCTAGGCTCGTAAATTTACTCGAAACCCAGTTACACCTCACATGTGCAACATTTACTTAACCATATGATTAAAAATTAATCAACATGTTAAGTGAGGTTTCAAAAATACAAGTCCTCATGACACTCTGCCTTTGTAGTAGACAATGCAACACACTTTTGCAGCTTGGATATCCAAGAGATTGCTCCACCGTGAACATGAACATATATCCTGAAGTAGACTTCCTGCAATCAAGATGACCAACATAGTTTGCATCTGTGAAGCCAACAACAGATGACTTCCACTTACCAAAACAGATACACAAATCCTTTGTGCCCTCAAGGTAGATCACGATACCCTTCACTCCTTCCCAATGCTTTTCGCCAGGATATGCCATAAATCTGCTGACCACTCCTGCCGCAAATGCAATGTTAGGACATATAGCAACCATAGCATACATCAATCTACCAACAGCTGAAGCATAAGGTAACTTGGCAATTTCACATTTCCACCATTAGATGTAGGACTGTCATCTGCACTAAGTTTTACATATGAAGGCAATAGTACACCAATGGCTTTCCTCCCCTCCATATTGGAACGCTACAAAACCTTAGTGACATACTCCTACTATGACAGATAAAGAAGACCCTTCGATCTATCGTTGAGTATATGCATGCCAAGAATATGATTTGTCCTCACCAAGATCCTTCATATCAAAGCTATTGTGTAAACTCTGCTTTAAGGAATCCAAGGCATGAACATCCCTACTTGCAATCAACATGTCATCCACATACAAAACCAAGAGAATAAGGTTGCCACTTACTACCTTCTTGGTGTATAAGCAATGATCAACTTGAGAGCAATGAAATCCCTGAGATTGCATAAATGTATCAAATTTATAATACCATTCTTGTAGTGCCTATTTCAGCCCATACAAACTCTTGTTAAGTTTACATACCATGTGCTCTTTCCCCTTTGCAGTAAAACCCTCAGCTCTTGCATATGGATCTCCTCATACAGATCACCATGTAAGAAAGCGGTTTTCATATCCATCTGTATGAACTCCATATCTTCACATGCAACTAAGCCCAAGATGGTTCACAACGTAGTCATTTTGACTATAAGAGAAAAGATTTTATCAAAATCAATTCCATGTTCTTGCTTGTACCCTTTAGGAACCAACCATGCCTTGTACTTTGATAAAGAACCAGAAGCAACTTTCATTTTGTAAACCCATTCGCATGGTGGCACTTTCTACCCTTTAGGCAAATGCACCAAATCCCCAATGCTATTTTTCATGAGAGATTCCATCTCTAACAGCATTGCCTTATGCCATTTCTTGCTATCTTTTCTATCCATTCCTTTCTGGAAGCATGACGGCTCACCACAATTTGTCAACATGACATAATCAGCCACATAGTTAACACCAAGAACGAATCTATTTTCCTGTCTTTGCATTCTGGTCAACCTCCGGACGCAATGGTCAAGATTTGTTGGCTATTCAGCTTGCAAATCTGCATTAACAGCTTCTTGTTCTGCAAGTTCAGCATGTTGTATAGCTGGTTCTAGTTGTTCCAAAAGCATTGTTTCTTGCTGAATTTGTGGTACATCATGGGAAAGATCTTGCGGATCATTTTCAGCATCATTCCCTACATTTTCAAGGACATTTACAACATATATTTGCTGCTATCTGACGGATATTCTTTGTTGTCTTATCGGTACATCCTCCCCGAATCCAACCCTTCTGACCTCCTTAGTCTTTTCAGGTTGTTTGTGCATACAATCTTCCTAGAAGATAACATCATTGTTGCATACTACTTTTCTTTTCTCGGGATCCCATAATCGATACCCCATCTCACCTTCATCACCATATCCTAGAAAAATACATTTACAGGACTTTGGATCAAGTTTGTTGTGTTCTTTCTTGCGAATGTGTACAAAAGCCTCATAGCAAAACACTCGCAAGTGAGCATACGAAGGTGGCTTGCCCAACCATGCTTCTTCAGGGACTCTCCCCTCCCGGAAAGACCTATTGGGCGATCAATTAATCGAGTGTACAACTGTCATAACAGCGTCTTCCCAAAATCCATGAGATAAAGCAATATGTGACAACATTGTACGGACCTTGTCTTGAATGGTCCTATTCATACGCTCTGCAACACCATTTTGGGGTGGATTATGAGGAGCGGTGAGTTCCCTTTTAATCCCTTTGCTATCACAAAAGTCCTGAAAGACTTTGGACACGTATTCCCCACCATTGTCAAAGTGAAGGCACTTTAATGTCTTAGTGGTATGATTTTCAGCAAGTGCCATGAATTTTTAAAATTTGTCCAAGGCCTCGTCTTTGCGACGGATTGGATAAACCCATACTTTGCATGTGGCATCATCAACAAAAATAACGAAATACTTCTTTTCCCCTAGAGATAATCCTGGCATTTAACATACATCTGAATGTACGGACGCTAAGGGTGAAGACTTGAGAAAAAGAGATTTCTTATGTGACGTTTGAGCATGTTTACCATAAATACAATGATCACACTGTTCAAAATCAGCATACCTCAAAGATCGCAAATAACCCAAACGAGAAAGCACTTTCATTCCAATTTGACTCATATGTTCCAACCGGCTACGCCACAAAGAAACACTTGGCTCCTCACTTATGGCAACTAATGGTCACGTACACTAGATACATGCAAAAGATACAAAGTATCACTTTTGGAGCCCTTGGCAACAATGCGAGAGCCCTTATAAATTTTCCATTTGCTATCTCCAAAGGTGGTGTGATAGCCTCCATCATCTAGCTGCCCTGTGCTTATCAAGCTCTTCTTGAGCTGAGATAAATGTCTCACATTATGCAAAACAAACACGAAACCATGCTAAAATTCAAGTTTCACACTGCCAATGCCTGCAATTTTACATGCATAGTTATCCCCCAAATGAACAACACCACGTGCATCACCATTATAGTTAGAAAACCACTCATAATGTGGTGTGACATGAAAGGATGCACCTGAATCAAGTATCCAAGTGTGCATGTCATCCTCAAAATCTATAATCAATGCATGTGCACTCAAAGAAAAAGCAAGAAGTACAACACCTTCATCGTCATTCTCATGAGTGACTACATTGACCTCTTTTAGTTTTACACTGCTCTTCTTTGCAAGCTAGTTGTCCTTTTTCTCAACCTTGTTATCTTTAGTGTTTTTGTTTTTGCATGTCTCTTTCTTCAACTGAAAACAGTCCCGTTTATAGTGCCCTTTTTTGCCACAATGATGGCACTCCACATTTTTTCCGCGAGACTTACTTGCTCTATTTTCAAAACTGTCCTTTTGCTAAAATCTACCTCTAGTGTGCAATGTATTAGAAGACTTGTTTGTTGAATTATTTTGCTCATTGGCTTTTTCCATCAGCAAAGAACTCTCCACATCTGAATATAACAGCTGAGCATTCGAGTTACTCAACGCTGTCCTAAAAGTATCCCAACTTTCAGGTAAAGTGCATAGCAAGAAAGTAGCATTGAACTCATAATCAATATGGAAATCAAAAGCAATTAGCTGACTGAAAATTGAGTTGAATTCATTCAAATGTACAGACATGGCTGTACCTTCTTTCATGCAAAAGTTCATTAGCTTTTTTAGCCAATAAACCTTGCTGGCTGCACTTTCTGAGCATACAACTCTTCAAGCCTTTGCCACATTGCATATGTTGAATTCAGCTTCTCAATGTTAAAGAGCAAGTTGTCTGACACTGAGAGTTCAATGGTAGAGCATGCTAGCTCATCCAAGTCATCTCACTTGTCTTGTTCCATGTCTTCTGGTTTTATTCCCTTTGTTTTGATGGGCTTCACCTGTTTTTTCTGCACCAAGACATTATGGCACTGTTTTTGCCATATTGCAAAATTATATGCACCCCCAAGCTTCTTGATGTGCAAAAGATTGTTGTTGTCACTGTTTCCAGCCATAATTTGCACTACTAAATTAACTCAAGTCACCAAATGCAAGCCCAAATGTCACACAAGTAACCACGGTACCTTGCAAGTACCAACCAGCAATGAAAATCCGGAGATTGCAAAAAATTTAGATCTGCAAATAGATTTTCAGAATTAGAGTGTTTGTTGCTGCACTCCTCAAGCAATTACTAACACATTTAGAGGCCAAGGCACCAATTACATGTGAAATCCCCAAAAATTACCTGCAATTTCTGCTCCAAAAGCATTCTCGAGCACAAATTTGACAATTTTGGTCAAAAGCCCCAGATTTTCAAAAGGAAATCCGTCCAAATTGCATCAATACATGTGCCCAAGTGCATGTACTAGAAAATTGTTACACAAATTGAAGGAACTTTGCAAAAGCCCCAATTTTCTTGGGTCCGGTGTGCACAAATTTCAGTGAAATTGAAGAAATTTCACTAAAATGTGAAAAGCCCCAAAATTTCTTAGGCAAATGTACACCAAATGTGCAATTTCTGAGTCAAATTGTCTTGTCTTGCATTGAAGTTCCCAAATCTGAGAAAAGCTCAAATTTTCTTGGTCAAAATTGCACACTGTGCTTGTGCATATGAATGCCCAACAAAGGGGAGAAGGGAAAATTTGCAGAAATTAAAGAAAAATGAGGGAAAAGAAAACGGGCATGTCTTGGCATTGATTAGGACCTGTCTCCCAACAATCGACCTTGCATATGTGTCGCCCGCCTGACCAACCGACTAGGTTCATCTCCCGCGGTCCTACACGTTGCGTGTCAACCTGTCACCTATGCCCAACCAGCCGACCAGGTTTGTATCCCACCGGTCCTGCACGCTAAGTATCGACCTGTCGCCTGTGCTCTCCATCTGGCTTGTGTGCTGCGTGTCAACCTATCGCATGTGAATGATGCCCTTCCGTCTAACCTGCGCAACCCATCAGCTACTCGCCTGTCTACTCGCGCAACCCGTCACTTGCTCACCTGCACCCCGCTCTAATACCAGTTTGAAAATGTATTTCTCCTCAATCCGAGTCCCTTAGAGAATGAGCTCAATTACAGTCAACCTCATAGTGAGAAGTATTCTCACTCTCACAAGCTCACACATGCATCACATGCATAACCCAACTGATTTCTTTCCAAGCTGAGAGTAGGAAGGGGGCAAAGGCAGCACTTCTTCATTGTTAATCAGCAACACATCGATATGGCTTTCTTCTTGTTCTTAAAATGGAAAAAGAGCACGAGAAGGAGGTATTGTAATGAATTTATAGGCCTACTGTCCTATAAAACAACACCCAAAGAAAAGGAAACATTGAGGTATTTGATAATGATAAGAGTAGAGAATGATGATGGAAATGGCTAGGACCAACTTTGGGCTATCTTCAACTATTATATATAGAAAGAAAAACCAATGTAGAATGAGAGAAAATGAGCTCTTTCTATAGAAGAAAGGGAGACTTAGTGCAAAGATGAAAAGTACAATAGCACAAGACAAGTGTCCAAACCACATGTCATGAGACGTCACAAGTGGTGAGACACTTGAAAGCTTATGCGACAAGTGCCTTGAAACGTGTCTCTTCTTTTTAGCCTTCCTTTTCAAGCTAAGAACTGTCAAGAACAAAAACAACCAAATTTAATAAGCACTGCCAAAACACAAACTTTTTATTTTTAGAATGTCATTTCTATTTTTTAGGACTAGCATTTTTAGGCCAATCCGAGGCTCCTTAGGAACCTCCTAAAATTTAGGGATCCCCCCAACATGGGTATCATGTGAAAGCTATGTCCCATTATATTACAAAAACAATATTGAAGTGAGTTTTCTATACAAAGATATGTGTCTCAAACTTTCAACCTACATATGCGCATTATACAAACTTTTCATGATCATGTCATCTCGTTGAGTATGACTCTCTATTTTGGCAAATCTAGCCTACACTTCAAGACATTATCCTTTTTGTGTGCAAGATAGAGAACTCAAGAGTATACAACAAACACAATGAATAGTAAAACTCAAGATGAAGATACCTTAGAAAGATGAATGCATGTATAAATCAAACTCTATATTGAATATGATACAATGGGTCTCAAACCTCCGTGTCTTGAGGAATTGGGGATGCAGTGAGCTAAAGAAGGAGTCCAAGATACCAATGTCAGCTCCAATGAGTGTGTCATACTCTAAACAGACCCCAAAAAAAGTAGCAACAGTCTAAATTTGTTTGATGCTATCTAAGTGAGTTGGCAACAATGTGGGTAGTTTTCATGCTAAATAGATGTATGATGAAGTCAACAAACCAAAGATCCTCCAAAAAGCATACATCAACAAGGCAGCCTATTTTGGCAACAAAGATAATCTTCATCAATGAAAACCTAGGTCTAGAGTGAATGCAATAGTAGAAGAGCCTCCGGAAGCACTAGGTAGCTTGCTCCAAGTAGTAAGCAAAAGGGTTGTACATAACGATGGTAGAAGGCAAGCCATGAACAACTAGGTGACAACAAATATGAAAATGCGGGTGTGTAGACTGTTGAATAGAGCTATAGGACAGTAGTATGCAATTGGGCAAGATGGAGAAGATGATGTTAATAGCAAACAAAGCTCTCAAAACCAGGTCGCTAGCTATAGAGACCCTGCAGGCAACAAGGGCAGCACACAAAGAAGCTCCATGTATTGAGCCACTAATATTAGGGTTTGCAATGAGTCATAACTAGTTTTTTATAGTAGTGGCATTTTCCCTTTTCCTTTCTGTGTCTTGGGCAGTCTTGTTAGATGGCTGTCCCAGATCAGCTTGGGCTGATTTTTCACATACTACTTTGCTTTACCCTTGCCTTTGTACTTAAAGAGTATGGCTACATCACCTGAACACACATCAATATTTTTCTGAGTCTATTTCTCTTGTAACAAGAGACCCTCCCAACTCCACGAATGTAAGGGACAAATTCAATGAGGCATGGAACCCAAGACAAGACTATAGAAGTGAATTAAGAGTGATATTCACCATCTCTACACCCAAAATAACCTCATCAATATTCAGCAGGTGCTCACGTAAATACTACAAGTGTGTAAGATGCTCGATCATGTTGTGACCCTTGTCCATATGCGCATTAGCCAATTCTCTTTGCAAATAAGAGATTCAAGCTTCATTCCAAGCTGCAAACATGCTTTCCAAGACATCCCACGCTGCTCTAGAGGTCTTGCATGACTGAATATGAGGTATGATTGCTCTCCTGGCTAACAAGGCAATCAATGATAACACTTGTACATCCTTCAAGTCCCACGTCCTCTAATATGTTGTGGGAGGAGTAGGGGCAGCTAGCTGTACTCTAGCACCACGCTAAGATATTTGACATGCAAGCTCTTCTGGTCTCTTCAAATTACCAATGACATAGTCCTGAACATCCTTCACAACAAGTAGATCGTGCACCATAAAACTCCACAGGAAATAGTTGGTGCCATGTAACTTATCCTCCTAAGTGAGGGCTTCCAAAATGTTATTGTGATCCATGGTGTCGTGATTTACCATTGTTGCAATAGACTTACAACCTAAAATTCGATGAAATGTCACCTTGGGATGCACACAAACAATAAGCAAGAATTTCAATGCTCCTCTAGATGCATGTTGGATCGTCGGAAAAGCCTCAAATTTCTTGCACGAATGTTCGAAGAAATTGCATAGCGTTAGCAATCTCAGTGAAGATTCACACACAAGAGCTCGAATTGAGCAAAAGCCCCAAATTTCCTCAAAGAAATTTTAGACATTGGGCAAGTCAGTTGAAAACCCTTAAATTTCTTAGCACCAAGTGTGAGAAATTGTAATTTTATTTGAAATTGAGAATGAGACAAGAAAGATGGATGGGAAAATTGCTCAACTTTTCGAAACCCCCAAATTCAAAAATTAAGATTTCTGTATTTTTTTTCAGATCTACAAAAAATTGCAAACAGGGCCAAGAAAATTGTAGGCAAGGTTGAGAATATCACAAGCAAGTTGAGAGAGGCTGCATAGCGTAGGGCTATATGTAAGGATGCGTATGTAACTACGTATAGGCTGAAAACAACATCAGCTCCTCCTCCAAAACAGCTGCTTCTCTTCCAAAACAACAACTCCTCTTTCTTAGTTGACTAGTGAGCTTTGCATGGATGGCACCAGCTGAGCATGGCGAGACAAAACCCAAATGTCTAGCTCTATTACCAACTATAGGAAAAATGGAGGGGAAGAGAGAGAGAGAGAGAGAGAGAGAGAGAGAATGTGTGTGTGTGTGTGTGTGTGTGTGTGTGTGTGTGTGTGTGTGTGTGTGAACACAAGACAGTGAACAAGAGTGGGCAGTGACCTCACCCTCAAAAGATGCATGTACTAAAATGACAGAATGAAAGTTCAATAGGTCTTAAGTAAGTTAGACCTATACCTAACTCAACTAGAGTTTATTTAACTCTAAAGTCTAGTGTCACTACTTTTAAATCCTAGACACACTATACTTCGACACTTTAATAGTGTCCACACCACACAAATTACATTGGGCACTGCCCATAATTGACCAATTTTAACAGCCGCGCCCAATGAATCAAACCTCTCCTGCTATTTCTTGTTTTGATGTGAAAGATCCCGATGTTTTTAATCAATGAGACTCTAGACACAGATACACATCTACAAGTATACCTAGAACTCTATCTTCTATTTCTTCTTAGCAAGGAGTTGGCACTCCTCTTTCACACTTCCCTCATATCCCACCCTCATTTCCAAAATCTCTTTCTCTTGCATTCAATAATTTAGAATTGCACTCCACCTCTACATCCAACAAACAAGGAGTTGGGCTTTCCATCTCTACTATTAGTTCCTTCTCTCTCTACACCCCATGTCACATATCCTTAGGTGAATGCCGCTTTGCACCTTGGTACATTGTTAGAGCGAATGCCATCTTTTTAACAGTGTGCCTTCCACATATCCCTAAGTGTGCACATCCTTTTACCAAGGCACAGTTGCAATGGGTATCCCCCTCACTACCCCCGAACACTCACTTCCATCGATCTCTTAGACACAAGGATTTCCTTCCTCTGCTCATGGTGTGTCATCACACTAAAACCAGCCTTCCTTCCATCAAGGGTAGCAATAACCCGATTATAACTTAATTACAGCAAGCAATAATTAATGAAATTCTGAAACACAACCATTTACCAATCAATCTTGAACATTGGACACCCTATTGGCTCCAAAACTAACACCCCTTTCAGTATTTCTTTATCTTTAGTTGCAATTGAATTCGAATACAATGGGATTCTTTCAATCCCCTTCGCAATCCAAAAGCCCCTTGCTGTCAATAATGACCCGCAAGTCTTCAAATGGATTTGCCCCTTGATTTGCTCAGGCAATTGGCATTCAAGAACTCCTTGGGGAATGAAATCTTCCCCAAATTCAAATATTGGTCGGTCCCTCACTTGAATCTTGCTGAGAATTAATTCTCAGCTCTGAAAATTCAAGCCTTGAGGCTTCAATCTCCTAGCACACTTTCCGAGGTTGCTATCAAACCCTAATTTCTGCTGTAAATTAGGGTTTGCAATAAAGAAAAATACAATCTCTCAACCTCCACGGATTACAATGCTGAAATCTTTGAAGCAAGGCTGGGAAATGGCTGGAGAATGTGAGAGAATGCTGAGGAGAGAAAATTCAGAAATTCTTCACAAGAAGTTGCTTGATTTCAGCCAAAAACTGTTACTGCTCTATCTTGACGACCACAAGAACTGTCACTAGCAATCAAAGAAGTCCAAAATGGCTGTTATGTGGTGTCCCAGGCTGTCTCCAATTGAGAGGACCTTGGTTGCAGCCGCCTGCACCAAAGTTACTTATGACTAGCTGAAAATGGCCAAAATCTTCTGGCAACCTGCTCCTACAACCTCTCCATAACTGAATTCCAGCAAGAATGATCTCTCTCTCTCTCTCTCTCTCTCTCTCTCTCTCTCTCTCTCTCCGTAAAAGGTAATTGTATTAATTACGAAAAAGTACAAGTTTACATGATTACAAGATACACGATGGCTCTACCCCATCGTGTGCAAAGAACACACTGTCTCTCTACAATAACCAGGCGACCTAAGAGTTACAAAGTCATGGCAAAGACGCAGAGGAAATTGCCATATGCCAGGGACGTAAGTCCTCCCGAGAGAGCATGTCAGAGTGCCGGAGAAGATCCATCTGCCAATATAAGAGACCCTTAAGCCTAGCAATATGCTGCTGAACATTATAGGCGGAATCAAAAAGAAAAGCATTCCGAATGGTCCAATTATGCCAACAGCCCCAATATCGAAGAAAGTGAAACACGATCTTCATATATGGCTGTGTCGGTGTGGGGTATTTGGGCTGCACAAAAACCCAATCAAACGGGCATAGCGAGAAACTAGCCACCGCTCGCCAAACGGCTGACAAGAATGACCAGATTTTCTTAGCGATGGGGCAAGAAATCGGTGACGTGCAGATTCCACACTGGTGGTGCAAAAGAAACAGTTGCCGTTGGAGATTCGACGCTTGGAAAGAGCTGAAGCAAGCGGAAGACCACCAATCATCACCCTCCAAAGAAAGGCCTTATATTTGAAGGGTGTCTTGTTCAACCAACCCTCCATCATAGTTGTCCTCTCTCTCTCTCTCTCTCTCTCTCTCTCTCTCTCTCTCTCTCTCTTTTCGTAAAGGATGTTATATTTATAAAGTACTAAACGACAAAAGAGTTACAAAAGTCATGGCAAAGACGCAAAGGAAATTTCCATATGCCAGGGAAGTAAGTCCTCCCGAGGGAGTAAGTCAGAGCGCCGAATGAGATCTATCTGCCAATGCAAGAGACCTTTAAGCCTAGCAATATGTCCCTGAACATTAGAGGCTAAATCAAAAAGAAAATCATTCCGAATGGTCCAATTGTGCCAACATCCCCAATATCTAAGAAAGTGAAACAAGATCTTCCTATGCGACTGTGCCGGTGTGGGGTATTTGGGCCGCACAAAAACCCAATCAAAAGATCTTAGCGAGAAACCAAGCACTGCTCGCCAAACCACTGACAAGAGTGACCAGATTTTCTTAGCGAGAGGGCAAGAAATAAATCAATGACGGGCCAATTCCACACTGGTGGTGCAAAAGAAACAATTGCCGTTGGAGATTCGACGCTTGGAAAGGGCTAAAGCAAGAGGAAGACCACCAATCATCACCCTCCAAAGAAAGACCTTGCATTTGAAAGGTGTCTTGTTCAACCAGCCCTCCATCATAGTTACCTTCTACCATGACTGAGATTTACGCAATCCCCATACAGTATTAGCTTTAGTAACCAGCCATTGATGATCTTTAATCAGAAGATGATACACCTGGTTAGCTGAGGCCTTTTCCAAATTCAGCCGGCCTACAAGGTCCCAGTCTTGCCAGGGACGATCCGAAGCAAGGGCAGGAAAGGGTTGTCTGCTCTGGAGCACCATCAAAAGCTATCCCCATAAATCACGATATCCACGAGGGATCCTGAAAAGCCTCCTAGCTGTACGAAACAATATCAACACATTGCGACTGGCAAGGGTGACATCTGCAACTGAAGTCAAGCCCAAACGTGCCATGCGGTTAAATTTTGGTCTCAACTCATGTTTGCCTTCCCAAGAAAGTAATCGCAAGGCTGCCAACAATTCCAGTTGAAAAGAGTTAGTAGCTAAGCGGTCCTCTGCTGGATGCCACTGAGTCGTCTGGAGAACCAATTTCCAAGAACATACCAAATGAGCAAGCAGGGATAATGAAGGACTAGAAAACCGAGCATTTGCATTAAGAACATCACACCAGGAACTCCAAATTTGGGTATTATCATGCACAAGCCCGTAATCCTTAAGAAAATAACGGGCTATAAAGACCCACGGGTGATGATCCAAGCACATGGCACGAAAAAGAGACCAATAGAGTGCCAGCATATGAGTTTCGGCATCCAAAATAGCCCCACCACCCATGCATTTGGGGGTACATGCATGCGACCAAGAAATCCATGAAATACTTGTATGCAAGGAGTCCTTCCATAACATGAAACGAATGTACTAAGTAAGAGCATTCAATGTAGTAGTAGTCCAATGCAGCAATGGCAAGAAATATGTGAGCATTGGCAACATAATTGTTTGAGCCGCTTTGAGGCAAACATGGAAGGGCCAAGTGTGTGACTTCCAATACAGAAACTTAGCTGCCAGTTTCTGTGAAATCCACTCTATTAGTTGCTTTGGCCGAACATCAACACCCAAAGGGTACCCAAGATGCCTGACAATGGAACCACGGGGAACAACCATTCCCTACCAGTCCAATGACTACAAATCTGACTCCGTGCAATTGAGAATGGTTGATTTCAAAGCATTGATACGAAGACCAGAAGCATGACCAAAGAGAGTCCAAACATCTAATGCTTTGCGAAGATTATCCTTGTCCGCACGCAAAATCATAAAGCTGTCATCAGCCAAGGATTGACTAATGAAGTGATGTCCAAAAGGAAGAGACAATCCAGCCAACTGAATAGAAGCTGCCATATGAGATAACATCGAAAAAACTGGATGAGTCCCAAGGGCAAAAAAGAGAGGACTCAAAGGGCAACACTATCTCACAGAGCGTGCAAGGACAAATGGCTCGGTAACACCACCATTCAGCATAACTCGCGAAGAAGCCGCAGCACTAATGGTGTAGATCAAACGAGACATCGGAGTACCAAAGCCCATAGTAGACATAAGTTCTGCAATGAAAGACCAGTCTAAATAATCAAAAGCCTTTTCCAGGTCCAATTAAATCAATACCACCTCCTGATTAGAGTGCCTTGCATAGTCAATAGCCATTTGCACATGTAAGACATTATGCAAAATGTTTCGGCCCTTAATGAAACCATATTGAAGAGGATGCACAATGGCAGAAAGATGCTTATGGAGCCGATTCGCCATCACTTAGGAAAAGATTTTATACATAGAACCCATCAAAGAAATTGGTCGCCAATGTTTCAACATAGACGGCGAAGGAACTTTTGGAAGCAGTTTGATAAGTCTTTCTTTCCATAAGGCATGAACCCCGTTTCCCAAACCTGCTGAAACATAGTCATCAATGGTTTCACCAGTCGAGTAGCAAAAACCTCAAAGAATTCATTGGTGAGACCATCCCAACCAGGACTTTTATCTTTGGGCAAGTGTAACAAAACATCCATAACCTCCGCCTCACGAATATCTCTCTCCAAAGTAGTTTGCACGTCATGTGGAACCTGATTGCGGACCAAATCATAGAAAACTAAGCGGGCATGAGTAATTTGGTCAGAAGGTGAAGGAGTAGAACCAAGAAGGTCTAGAAAATAACTGCTACACATATTCACAATAGCCTGAGGATCAATGACCATTTGACCTTCTGCATCCTGAAGTCTAGTCATATTCTCTCGAGCAGGAGATGCATGGAGAGCTCGAAAGAACTTATGAGTCTGACAAGCACTATCTTGCAAATTCTCAGTCAAATTTTGCAACTTGGCCTGCTGATAAGATTTCAACCGAAACTCTTTAATAAGATCAGCCAAACGCATAGCCAATGGCAGCAGAAATACATCATCCGGAGTCTCCACCAGTAGAGAACGAACCAAAGCCAGTAATTCCTCCGCTGCTTGTCGACGCCGCCAACAAAGAGAGGCATGATGGATCCCATACTGCCGAACAACCCGCTGCACATTAGAGAGCAATCGTTCAAAAGAAGCATTGCCCTCAGAAGAGAAGTCCAATAAAAATCTATCAATCAATTGCTGCATATAACCCTGAAAGATCGAATGCTTCAAATAAGACGAGTTGAAACGCAAAGAGAGTCTATCCAGAAATTGCTTAAAAGGTGCAATGGGTTGTACAAGCATCTCAAGCTGTAGAGAAAAATGGTCCGACAAGGCATATTGATGCAACACTTTCATTTCCAGCATCTCAGGAAGAAAAGCATCATCCTGCATGATGTACATGCGGTCCAACCGCGACCATGTAGCTGTATACTGCGCAGAATGAAAAGTAAACCCTGTAGAAGAAGGGTGTAGCCATGACCAGAGATCTTGCTTAAGTACGGCAAGAGCAAACGCATTCCACACACGGCTTTCTAGGGCGTCCATCACCAAATGCTCTGATGTGAACTGTGAAGAATCAACACACACATTAAAATCCCCCATCAAAAACCCCCGTCTGCCAAGTGACAAGGAGGTCTGTAAAGTATTCCAAAGACCCCGGCAGAATAAAGGGTCATTTGGAGCATAGAGCCCAAGTAACCATAAGATCTCTCCTTCAAATAAAACTTCAATCACCACAAAACGACCATGTACATCATTTTTAATAAGAACAGGCTGATATTTCTCATGTACAATCATAAGCACACCAGAATAATGCATGGCATGTGTCCCTACATAAAACAAGCGAAACCCATGGCAATTCACAACTTTTCCTGCTTCACCGCGACTCTTGTGCTCAACAGCACACAAGATATGCCACTGATTCTCATGCAATAAACTCCACATGTTACTTATTGCGAGAACAAATGCCTCACACATTCCATGTGGCTATCTTCATGTGTATTCAAAAAAGTAAAATCAGGAACGAGGCAAAGCTTGCCTCGATTCAACCTATTCTGCTAAAATGTCAAGGACTCCCTCATCCAAAAAATCAGCTAACATGGCAAAAGAGTTCTGACGGCCAGATTTAGAGGTAGACGGTGTATCCACTGTCTTGGGGATGGAACGAGGATAACGACGATCCCATGGGGTAATCATGTTACCTCTAGCATCAAAAGCCAACTTAGCAGGTGGGCCCTTCGAACCATCCGTATATACTTTCCTAGTGGGCTGATTGCTAGGAGTAGAAGAAACCATAGCATGAGTAGTGCGCTCTGAAGACAACATGTCTTTCCTGCGCATTTAAATACGCAAGGAATCTTGTGAAGCATTAGGCACAGTATCCGCCATGCCAGCATCAAACCTTTTACCTTTTTTGGCACGTACATCTACCTAGTCATTGTCACGGGAAACCAAACCCGAAACATGTTTGCCTTTATCCAAAACTTTAGGTGGTTGGGTCGCATCCTGCAACAGAGCATCAAGCACCATATCTTCCATGGGAGGCAAAACATGCTCAGCATCTAAAGCCTGTTGATTCGATGGACATTCGGCCATAAAATGCCCCAATTTTCCACACGAAAAACAATGCCCTGCAAAGTTACCCCATTTCAAACAAAAGTGCAAAGGATGCATGCCAGAGCAATTAAGACGTAACCAAGCAGGCCTTTTCCGAGCAGTGTCCCATAACATACACAAACGGTTATGATTCGTGGCCCTTAGGCTCGCAGGAACCAAAACAGTGCCCACAACGGCCATGGCATCCTTTAACAGTGGCCAATAGACAACCGGACAGTTTTCCACTTCAACCCATACCGGGCATTCGCGTTGAAGCAAGTGCTGAAAATCCGCCACTAGGCGCCATGGCACAACATGGACCAAACGGCGATCAAAGAACACTGACAGTTTAGTCAGCAGATTGGCACGATGCTTCTCGGATTTCAACAGCACCTCATAAAAGCCTCGGGGCCCAACAAAAATCTCTTCAATACACTCCCCTTGTAGTAGACTTTGCAGCCACCCACTGGCGAATATAGGAAAGCATTGGGATCCTACCAATGAAGAAGAGTATAACAGCACGTCATAAAACACTGAGAATGAGCGCAAAACATTTTTAGGATCCATAGCGGCTTCCAGAACATCTTCAGTTTCAGAGTTAGAGAACGCTTCATGATTATGTTGAATATAATCACCAAGCAGAGTGTCGGCAAACTCCAACAAATGCTCCCAATCAACATCCTGAGAATCCACAAAATGAGAACCAACCTAAGCATAAGAACGTTCCTGATGATCCATTGTATCTTCCGAAGTATACTTGGCGCGTTTGCTCGCAGGCTGGAAGTCAGGACCAGATGGCATCTCCTCTGTGCAAGGAACCATATCCGCTGGTTTGTCTATTTCAAAATCCGGACCAAGGGCTGCCACTGTTTGGTCAATAAAGGCCATGTCCAGAGCAGCCATGTTGTATCACCACTTTAACAAGAGATCTAAAGCTATTTACAGGGCGCTCTCTCTCTCTCTCTGCTGCCATAGTGTGCCTGCTGACCTGTGCAGGGTCACAGTCATGCGCTCCCAGATCCTAACAGTTCTATGGTACGCCGGCTCCTCTATGTGTGTGTGTGTGTGTGTGTGTGTGTGTGTGTGTGTGTGTGAATCGCAGAGTAGGGCTCCCCAGGAAGGATTGTCGCACGTCAGTTTGCAAGATAGGTCAATCAGTTGTTCACAGGTAGGTGAGGGCAAGGCTCGAACAGGGCAGAACGGACCCTGCACTGGTCTGACGGAAGAGCTCAGGCAGCGCACGAGGCAGGTACGCACGTCCGCTGGTCAAGGGAAGCACGTCCGCAGGCAGGTAAGCACGTCCCCCCCCCTCTCTCTCTCTCTCTCTCTCTCTCTCTCTCTCTCTCTCTCTCTGTGGCTGTCTCAGCCTGCGTGCAGAAGCAGGGCAGAATTGCGCAGGCGCAGGCCCGATAGAGCCAGCACAAGAGGTCAGGTCGCTGCAGTATAAGGGTCATGACAGGTCTCTCTCTCTCTCTCTCTCTCTCTCTCTCTCTCTCTCTCTCTCTCTCTCTCTCTTTTTTCGTAAAAGGTAATTGTATTAATTACGAAAAAAGGTACAAGATCACATGATTACATGATTACAAGAGACACGAGGGCCCTAGGCCAACGTGTGGGAAATCCCCGTACTAATGCACTAAAAAGGTTACACCAATCATGGCAACGACCCAGAGGTAATTGCCATATGCCAAGGATGCAAATCCTCCCGAGGGAGCAAGTCGGAGTGTCGAATGAGATCTAGCTGCCAATGCAAGAGCCCTTTAAGCTTGGCAATATGTCTCGGTACATTAGAGGCCGAATCAAAGAGAAAAGCATTACGCGTTGTCCAGATGTGCCAGCATCCCCAGTATCTGAAAAAGTGAAATAAGATCTGCATATGTAACTGTGGCGGTGTGGGGTACTTTGGGCGCACAAAAACCCAATCGAAAGGAGTCAGTGAGGACCCCACCACCGCGCGCCAGATTTGTGACAAGAGTAACCAGATATTCTTGGCGAGCGGGCAAGAAAGAAAACGATGTCGGGCCGATTCCGCAGTAGTGGTACAAAAGAAACAATTGCCATTCGAGATTCGACGCTTGGAAAGGGCCGAGGCAAGAGGAAGACCACCAATCATTACCCGCCAAAGAAAGACTTTGCATTTGAAAGGTGCCTTATTCCGCCAGCCCTCCATCAGCGTCGCCTGCCACCATGACATCGATTTCCGCAGTCCCCAAACAGTATTAGCTTTCACACCCAGCCAATGGTGATCTTGAATGAGAAGATGATACACCTGATTAGTAGAGGCCTTTTCCAGACTCAACCGGCCTGCAAGGTCCCAGTCCTGCCAAGGACGATCCACAACCAGGGCAGGAAAGGGTTGCCTACCCTGAAGCTCCAACACAAGCTTTTCCCATAAACCACGGTATCCGCACGGGATCCTGAAGAGTCTCCTAGCAGTCTGAAACGATGCGAGGACATTGCGAGTGGCAAGGGTAGCATCCGCAATCGACGTCACACCTAAACGAGCCATGCGGTTAAATCTCGGTCTGAGCTGATGTTTGTCTTCCCATGAAAGTAATCTGGATACTGCCAACAATTCCAGCTGAAAGGAGTTAGTCTGCAAGCGGTCCCCTACTGGATGCCAACGGGCCTTTTGGAGCACCACTTTCCAAGAGCCGACCAAGTGCAGTAACAAAGAAGAAGAGGGACTGGAAAATCGAGAGTCAGCATTAAGGACATGCCACCAGGAGGCCCGAAGCTGCGTGTTACCATGGCATAGCCCGCTATCCTCAAGAAAATAACGGGCTATGATGGTCCACGGGTGATGATCCACACACATGGCACGAAAAAGAGACCAACGAAGAGCCAACATATGAGTTTCTGCATCCAAAATAGCGCCACCACCCATGCGTTTAGGGGTGCATGTATGTGACCATGAAATCCATGAAATGCCTACCTGCAGGGAATCCTTCTTCCATAGCATGAAACGAATGGGATGAGTGAGAGCCTTCAAAGTAGTGGGCGTCCACGGCAGCAATGGCAGGAAATAAGTTAACATTGGTAGCATAATTGTCTGAGCCACTTTAAGGCGCACATGGAAAGGCCCCGCTTGCGACTTCCAATACATAAACTTCGCCGCCAGTCTTTGTGAAATCCACTCCAGTAGGTCCTTTGGCCGTACATCCACTCCCAACGGGTATCCAAGATGCCTAACAATGGATCCACGGGAAACCACCTGGCCCTGCCAACCTAATGACTGTAAATCAGGCTCCGTGCAACTGAGAATGGCCGACTTAAAGGCATTGATGCGAAGACCAGAGGCCGTGTCATCAGCCAAAGATTGGCTAATGAAGTGCTGCCCCAAAGGAAGAGACAATCCTACCAGCTGAGCAGAAGCCGCCATTGAGGATAACATTGAAAGGACCAGGTGAGTCGCCAGGGCAAAGAAGAGAGGACTCAAAGGGCAACCTTGTTTGACCGAGCGTGCAAGGAGAAATGGCTCTGTAACCCCACCATTGAGCATAACTCTTGAAGAAGCCATAGCACTAATGGTGTAGATCAATCGGGACATCCGGGTACCAAAGCCCATAGCAGACATGAGATCTGCAATGAAAGACTAGTCCACATAGTCAAACGCCTTTGCCAAGTCCAATTGAATCAATACCACTTCCTGACTGGAGTGCCGCGCATAATCAATAGCCATTTGCACATTCAAGATATTATGCAGAATGTTGCGGCCCTTGATAAAACCGTATTGGAGAGGATGCACAATAGCTGGAAGGTGCTTGTGAAGCCGATTCGCCAGCACTTTGGAGAAGATTTTATACATCGAGCCCATCAAAGAAATTGGTCTCCAATGCTACAGCTTTGACGGCGAAGGGACCTTGGGAATCAGTTTGATAAGGCCTTGTTTCCATGAGGAAGGCATGACCCCTGTTTCCCAAACCTGCTGACACATGACCACCAATGGCTTCACCAACTGCGTGGCCAAGTTCTCAAAGAATTCATTAGTGAGACCATCCCAACCAGGACTTTTATCCTTCGGCAGGTGCAACAAAACATCCATAACCTCCTCCTCGCAAATATCCGCCTCCAAAGTGGCTTGCATATCAAGTGGAACCTGCTGGCGGACCAGATGATAGAAGACCGAGCGGGCATGCGTAACCTGGCTAGAAGGCGAGGGAGAAGAAACCAAGAAGTTCCATAAAATAATTTATGCACATAGTGACAATGGTCTGCGGATCAGTGACCATGCGACCTTCCGAATCCTGGAGTCGAGTCATATTTTCGCGAGCCGGAGAAGCATGCAAGGCGCGAAAGAACTTATGAGACTGGCAGGCACTATCTTACAATGTGTCAGTCAAGTTATGCAGCTTGGCCTACTGATAAGATTTCAACTGAAAGACTTGAATAAGATGGGCCAAACGCCTTTCCAGTGACAGCAGAAAACCATCATCTGGGGAATCCACGAGCAAGGAACGGACCAAAGCCAATAAGTCCTCTGTTGCATGTCGACGTCGCCGGCAAAGAGAGGCATGATGAATCCCATACTGGCGAGCAATCCGCTGCACATTAGAGAGCAGCCGGGCAAATGCAGCCAGGCCGTCAGAGGCGAAGTCCAATAAGAACCTCTCAATCAATTGCTGCATATAGCCCTGGAAAATGGAATGCTTTAAATAAGAGGAGTTGAAACGTAAAGGAAGCCTATCCAGCAACTGCATAAAAGGTGCAATAGATTGTGCCCGCATCTCATGCTGGAGGGGGAAATGGTCCGACAACGCATATTGCTGCAAGACCTTCATTTCCAGCATCTCGGGCAGAAAATCATCCCCTTGCATGATATACATTCGGTCCAACCGCGACCAAGTAGTTGCATATTGTGCGGAATGAAAAGTAAAGCCGGAAAAAGAAGGGTGAAGCCACGACCAAAGATCTTGCTTAAGCACGCGCAAAGCAAAAGAATTCCACACCCGGCTTTCCAGCGTATCCATTACCGAATGTCCTAAAGTGGACTAAGAAGAGTCAACACACATATAGAAATCTCCCATCAAAAACCCCCTTCGGCCAAGTGACATGGAGCCCTGCAAAGTCGACCAAAGATCCCGTCGGGATGCGGGATCATTCGAAGCATAGAGGCCCAGCAACCATAAAATTTCTCCTTCAAATAAGACTTCGATGACCAGAAAGCGGCCCTGCACATCATTTTTGACAAGAACAGGCTGGTATTTCTCATGGACAATCATCAGCACGCCCGAATAGTGCGTAGCATGTGTCCCTGCATAAAACAGACGGAAGCCATAACAATCCACAATTTTCCCTGCTTCAGCGTGACTTTTGTGCTCAACTGCACACAATACATCCCACTGGTTCTCATGCAAGACAGTCCACATAGCATGTTGCTTATGGCGAGAGCAAATGCCTCGCACATTCCACGTGGCTATCTTCATATATCTTCAAACAAGGGAGTCAAGAACGAGGTGCCTGTTGCCTCGCTTTCACCTTTTCCGCGAGAGCATCTAGGACGCCCTCATCCAGAAAATCAACCAAGACAGCAAACGAATTCTGGCGACCTGCTTTAGAGGTAGAAGGAACATCCACTGCCTTGGGAGTGGAGAGGGGATAACGCCGATCCCAGGGTGTAATCACATTACCTTTTGTATCAAACGCCAACTTAGCAGGTGGGCCCTTGGGGCCATCTGTATAGGCTTTCCTTGTAGACTGATTACGGGGGCCAGACGGGGCCATAGTACGCGCAGCCGGCTGTGAAGTGAACATTTCTTTCCTGCGCATATACGTGCGCACGGAATCCTGTGAAGTATTAGGCCCAGGATCCGCCAGGCCTGCATCCAACTTTTTTCTTTTTTTTTTACGTGCCTCAATCCAATCAGTGCTACGAGAATCCAAACCCAGGACCTGTTGTTTGCCTTTATCCACGACATTTGGTGGCTGAAGGGCCTCCTGTGTCGAGGCATCAAGCACCATGTCATCCTTAGGCAGCACAACCTGCGCATCCTCGGAAGACGGTTGGCTTTCAGGGCATTCGGCCATGAAATGCCCCAATTTACCACATGAAAAGCAGTGGCCTGCAAAGTTGCCCCATTTTAAGCGAAAATGCAAAGGATGCATGCCAGAACAATTGAGGCGAAGCCACGCAGGCCTTTTCCTGGCTGTGTCCCATAACATGCATAAACGATTTCGATTCATAGCCCTGAGGCTTGGGGGCACCAGCATTGTTCCCACAACGGCCATTGCATCCTTCAACAATGGCCAATAAGCCGCCGGACAATTTTCCACTTCCACCCATACCGGGCATTCTCGTTGAAGCAGACGCTGGAAATCGCCCATAGGGCGCCAGGGTACAACATGGACCAAGCGGTGATCAAAGAATAATGGCAGCTTGGACAGGAGCTCAGCTCGATGTGTTTCCGATTTCAACAGCACCTCATAAAAGCCGCGAGGTCCAAGGAAGATCTCCTCAACACACTCCCCTTGCAATAAATGGTGCATCCACTGGCGAATATGTGAAAGCATTGGGATCCTGCCAGTGAAGAAAAGTATAACTGCACGGTCATAAAACACCGAGAAGGACTGCAAGACTGATTTCGGGTCCACCGTGGCTTCCAGCACATCATCAGCGCCTGCATCAGAAAAAGTTTCCAAGCAGAGTATTGGCAAAGTCCAGCAAATGCTCCCAGTCAATCTCCGGCGAATCCACCGGATCAGAGGCAACCTACGCATAGGAACGTTCCTGAGGACCCATTGGCTCGTCAGAAGTATGCTTGGAGCGTTTGCCCGCAGGCGGCAGTTTAGAACCCGGAGGCATCTCTTCCGTGCAGGGCACCATATCCTCCGGCTCCTCTGTATCGAAATCAGGGCCGAGGGCTGCCACCGTCCGGTCTAGAAAATCCATATCCAGGCCAGCCATACTGCTTCCTTAGCGCTGCCTGCGGACGAAAAGCAGGGGACTACAGGCGAACAGGCGTGCACTCGTCAGGCGTCGCTCTCTCTCTCTCTCTCTCTCCCTCTGTGTACAGATCAGGGGGTGCACCACCCGGCTGCAGCAACAGGACTACAACGGAGAACCGGGCAGACACGCGCAGATGACCCGGGGTGTCGGGTAACAGGAGAAACACGGGGGAGGCATAAATATGGCTGCGGCAGCCCCGT
Organism: Lygodium microphyllum; assembly: GCF_053477565.2. NCBI lineage: Eukaryota > Viridiplantae > Streptophyta > Polypodiopsida > Schizaeales > Lygodiaceae > Lygodium > Lygodium microphyllum. The sequence continues at coordinate 64,906,472 of NC_141162.1, forward strand.
ACGCTGACACAGAGAAGTCGACCACAGGCGGAGCAGATGTCAGGCAGGGCGGACGACAGGCGGGGCAGGCGTCAGGCGGGGCAGCGGTCGTCAGGCAGGGCAGACGTCAGGCGGGGCAGCGTTCGACAGGAGGGGCAGACGCCAGACGTCGAGAAAGGCGAAGTTGCAGCAGGTGTGCAGCGAGCAGGCACGAGGCGCAGACGGCGGTGGCAGCTGCGACAAGCGTGGCCACGCGAGGGACTGACGGGCGCAGCAACGGCACGCTCTGACGGGGTTCGCGGCTGCTGTACAGAAGGCCAGGGTCGTTGGGCAGGGAAAATGGCGCCGATTCGCCCTCGCTGGCTCGCGGTTCAGCTACACGCAGGGTCAGGGCGATCCTGCGCAGCCCTGGGGAAAGGGTTTCAGGCGACGCACAGGGCAGGGAGGCGCAGGGCAGGGAGGCGCGCATGGCAAGGATCCGCCATCATTCCGTCGGCCGAGTTCCTCTCTCTCTCTCTCTCTCTCTCTCTCTCTCTCTTTCGTAAAAGGTAATTGTATTAATTACGAAAATTTTCATGATTACAAGATACACGATGGCTCTACCCCATCGTGTGTACAAACTGACTGTTTACAAGAACCAAAGTGCCAAATAGTTACAAAATCATGGCAAAGACGCAGAGGAAATTGCCATGTGCCAGGGGCATAAGTCCTCCCGAGAGAGGATGTCAGAGTGCCGGAGAAGATCTATCTGCCAATACAAGAAACCTTTAAGCCTAGCAATATCCCACTGAACATTATAAGTAGAATCAAAAAGGAAAGCATTCCGAATGGTCCAGTTGTGCCAACAGCCCCAATATCGAAGAAAGTGAAACAAGATCTTCATATGTGGCTCTGTCGGTGTGGGATATTTGGGCTGCGCGAAAACCCAATCAAACGGGCGAAGCGAGAAACCAACCACCGCTCGCCAGATGGCTGACAAGAATGACCAGATTTTTTTAGCAAGGGGGCAAGAAATAAAACGATGACGGGCAGATTCCACAGTGGTGGTGCAAAAGAAACAGTTGCCATTGGAGATTCGGCGCTTTGAAAGAGCTGAAGCAAGCGGAAGACCACCAATCATCACCCTCCAAAGAAAGACCTTATATTTGAATGGTGTCTTATTTAACCAGCCCTCCATCACAGTTACCCTCCACCATGACCAGGATTTATGCAATCCCCATAAAATAATAGCTTTAGTAACCAGCCATTGATGATCTTTAATCAAAAGATGATACACCTGGTTAGCTGAAGCCTTTTCTAAATGCAGCCGGCCTGCAAAGTCCCAATCCTGCCAAGGACGATCCGTAGCAAGGGCGGGAAAGGATTGTTTGCTCTGAAGCACCCTCAAAAGCTGTTCCCATAAAAACCTGTATCCACGAGGGATCCTGAAAAGCCTCCTGGCTGTACGAAATGACATGAACACATTGCGACTGGCAAGAGTAGCATCCGCGACCGAAGTTAAGCCCAAACATGCCATACGGTTGAATTGTGGTCGAAGCTCATGTTTATCGTCCCACGAAATTAACCGCAAGACTGCCAACAGTTCCAATTGAAACGAATTAGTGGCCAAACGATCCTCCGCTGGATGCCACTGAGACTTCCGGAGGACCAGTTTCCAAGAACACACCAAATGGGCAAGCAGCGATGAGGAAGAACTGGAGAACCGAGAATCTGCATTAAGAACATGCCACCACGAACTGCGGATGTGGGTATTGCCATGCAGAAGCCTGTGATCCTCAAGAAAGTAACGGGCTATGACGACCCAAGGATGACAATCCGAGCACATGGCGCGAAAAAGAGACCAGCGGAGTGCCAGCATATGAGTGTGGGGATCCAAAACAGCCCCTCCACCCATGCGTTTTGGGGTGCATGCATGCGACCAAGGAAACCAAGAAATACCCGCAGGCAAGGAATCCTTCTTCCATAACATGAAACGAATAGACTTCGTAAGATCATTCAGTGTCGTAGTAGTCCAGGGTAGCAATGGCAAGAAATATGTAAGCATTGGCAACATTATTGTCTGGGCTACTTTGAGGCGAACATGGAAGGGCCAGGTTTGAGACTTCCAATACAGAAACTTAGCCGCCAGTTTCTGTGAAATCCACTGTAATAGCTGCTTTGGGGGAACATCAACCCCCAAAGGGTACCCAAGATGCCTGGCAATGGAGCCACGGGGGACAACCATGCCCTGCCATTCTAGTGACTGCAAATCCGACTCCGTGCAGCTGAGAATGGCCGATTTCAAGGCGTTAATGCGCAGACCAGAAGCCTGACCAAAGAGACCCCAAACATCTAATGCTTTGTGAAGATTATCTTTGTCCGCACGCAGAATCATAAAACTGTCATCAGCCAAGGATTGATCAATGAAGTGTTGTCCAGAGGGAAGCAACAATCCAGCCAATTGAGTAGAAGCTGCCATATGAGATAGCATCGAAAGAACCGGATGAGTCGCAAGGGCAAAGAAGAGAGGACTCAAAGGGCACCCCTGTCTGACAGAGCGGGCAAGGACAATTGGCTTGGTAACTCCTCCATTCAACATGACCCGCGAAGATGCTGCAACACTAATAGTATAGATCAGACGAGACATCCGGGCACCAAAGCCCATAGCAGACATAAGTTCTGCAATGAAAGACCAGTCCAGATAATCAAAAGCCTTTTCCAGGTCCAATTGAACCAGTACAACCTCCTGATTTGAATGCCTTGCATAATCAATTGCCAGTTGCGCATTTAAGACATTGTGCAAAATGTTTCTGCCCTTAATAAAACCATATTGGAGAGGATGCACAATGACAGGAAGATGCTTATGGAGGCGATTCGCCATAACCTTTGAAAAGATTTTATACATAGAACCCATCAAAGAAATTGGGCGCCACTGTTTCAACATGGATGGCGAAGGAACTTTTGGAAGCAGTTTAATAAGACCATCTTTCCAAGAGGAAGGCATAATCCCCGTTTCCCATACCCGCTGAAACAAAGCCGTCAAAGGTTTCGCGAGCTGGGTGGCAAAAAACTCAAAGAACTCATTGGTAAGACCATCCCAGCTAGGACTTTTATCCTTAGGCAAGTGTAACAGAACATCCATGACCTCCGACTCACAAATATCTACCTCCAGAGTAGATTGCATGTCCTGAGGAACCTGCTTGCAGACCATATCATAAAAAACTGAACGGGCATGAGTAATTTGGCCTGAAGGTGGAGAAGTAGAACCAAGAAGGTCGAGGAAATACTTTCTACACATATTCACAATCATCTGCGGATCAAGAACCATTTGACCTGCTTCATCCTGGAGCCTCGTCATATTCTCTTGCGCAGGCGAGGCATGGAGAGCTCGAAAAAACTTATGGGTCTGACAAGCACTGTCTTGCAGAGTGTCCGTCGGATGTTGCAATTTGACCTGCTAATAGGATTTCAACTGAAACTCTTTAATAAGATCAGCCAGACGCGTTGCCAGTGATAGCAGAAATGCATCATCGGGAGTGTCCACCAGCAAAGAACGAACCAAAGCCAGCAGTTCCTCGCCTGCTTGTCGGCGCCGCTGACAAAGGGAGGCATGATGGATCCCATACTGGCGAGCAACCCGCTGCACATTGGAGAGCAAGCGTTGAAAGGAAGCAGTGCCCTGAGATGAGAAATCCAATAAGAACCGATCAATCAATTGCTGCATATAGCCCTGGAAGATTGCATGCTTCAAATAAGACGAGTTGAAATGCAGCGGGAGTCTATCCAGAAATTGCTTGAAAGGTGCAATTGGTTGTGCAAGGAGCTCAAGCTGCAGAGGGAAATGATCCGACAATGCATATTGTTGTAACACTTTCATTTCGAGCATCTCCGGAAGGAAATCATCATCCTGCATGATGTATATGCGGTCTAACCGCGACCATGTTGTGGCATACTGGGCAGAATGGAAGGTAAACCCTGTAGAAGAAGGATACAACTAAGACCAGAGATCTTGCTTAAGAACGGCAAAATCCAATTGCTAATACGTACGTCTTTCCGGCGCATCCATTATCGAATGTTCTGATGTGGACTGTAAAGAATCAACACACATATTAAAATCCCCCATAAAAAAACCCCGTCTGCCAAGGGACAAGGAACTCTGCAAGGTATGCCAAAGCTCCCGACGAGATAGAGGATCATTCGGAGCATAGAGGCCAAGTAACCATAAGATCTCTCCTTCGAATAAAATTTCAATCACCACAAAGCGGCCATGTACATCATTCTTGATAAGAACCGGCTGATATTTTTCATGTACAATCATAAGCACACCAGAATACTGCCTAGCATGTGTCCCCGCATAGAACAAACGAAAACCATGGCAATCCACAACTTTACCTGCTTCACTATGACTCTTGTGTTCAACAGCACACAAGACATCCCACTGATTCTCATGCAATATTGTCCACATGGCATGTTGCTTGTGGCGAGAACAAATTCCTCGCACATTCCACGTAGCTATCTTCATGTGGATTCAAAAGAGGATCAGGTACGAGGCACAGCTTGTCTCGATGAGACCTTTTCGACAAGAATGTCTAGTACATCCTCATCCAAGAAATCAGCTAACACGGCAAAAGAGTTCTGACGACCAGATTTGGAAGTGGATGGCATATCCGCTGACTTGGGGATGGAGCGGGGATAACGACGATTCCATGGGGTAATGACATTACCTCGAGTATCAAAAGCCAGCTTAGCGGGTGGACCCTTAGGACCATCTGAAGACACTCTCCTAGCTGTCTGTTGACGGGGAGCAGAGGAAACCATAGCAGGAGCAGAGTGCTCTGAAGACATCATTTCTTTCCTGCGCATATACGTACGCATGGAATCTGGTGAGGCAACAGGCACAGTATCCATCATGCCAACAGCATGCTTGTTGCCTTTTTTCGCGCGTACATCTACCCAGTCATTGCCACCAGAATCCAAACCCGAAACCTGTTGTTTACCTTTATTCAAAACTTTAGGTGGCTGGGTGGCATCTTGCGATGGCGCGTCACACATCATATCTTCCATGGGTTGCGCAACATGCTCGACATCTGAAGTGTGGTGCTTCTCTGGGCATTCAACCATAAAATGCCCCAATTTTCCACATGAAAAGCAATGTCCTACAAAGTTGCCCCATTTCAAACGAAAATGTAAAGGATGCATGCCAGAGCAGTTAATGCGTAACCAAGCAGGCCTTTTTCGAGCAGTATCCCATAACATACACAGGCAGTTGCGATTCATGGCCCTTAGGCTTGGGGGGACTAGAACAGTGCCCACAACAGCCATGGCGTCTTTTAGCAGTGGCCAATAAACAGCCGGACAGTTTTCCACTTCAACCCACACAGGGCATTCACGTTGCAGCACACGTTGAAAATCTGCCATGGGGCGCCATGGCACCACATGGACCAGACGGCGATCAACGAACAGTGGCAGTTTAGACAGGAGAGCAGCACGGTGTGTCTCTGATTTCAACAGCACCTCAAAAAAACCCCGGGGACCAACAAAAATCTCTTCAACACATTCCTCTTGTAGCAAACTGTGCAGCCACTGGCGAATACGGGAAAGCAGCGGGATCCTACCAGTGAAAAAAAGTATCACATCACGTTCATAGAATACTGAAAAGGAACGCAAGACATGTTTCGGATCCACAGTGGCTTCCAAAACATCTTCCGTTGCAGAGTCTGAAAAGACTTCCTGATTATGTTGAACATAATCGCCCAGCAAAGTGTTAGCAAACTCCAACAGGTGCTCCCAATCAACATCCTGGGAGTCCACAGAATCAGAAGCAACCTGAGCATAGGAACGATCCTGATGATCCATTATCCCTGCCGAGGTATGCTTGGTGCATTTGCCCGCTGGCTGGAGGTCAGGAGCAGGGGACATCTCCTCTGTGCACGGAACCATGTCCTCTGGTTCCTCGGTGTCAGAATCCGGACCAAGAGTTGCCACCGTTTGGTCTATGAAAGCCAGATCCAGGCCTGCCATATTGTATCTGTTGTACGCTCTCTCTTTTTTCGTAAAAGGTAATTGTATTAATTACGAAAAAAGTACAAGTTTACTTGATTACAAGATACATGATGGCACTAAGCCATCATGTGAAACGGTTCTAGTTCTAAGAGTTACAAGGTCATGGCAAAGATGTAGAGGAAATTGCCATATGCCAGGGAGGCAAGTCCTCCCGGGAAAGTAAGTCAGAATGCTGAAGAAGATCTATCTGCCAATACAAGAGACCCTTAAGCCTAGCAATATGCCGCTGAACATTACAGGCGGAATCAAAAAGAAAAGCATTCCGAATGGTCCAGTTATGCCAACAGCCCCAATATCGAAGAAAGTGAAACACGAGCTTCATATGTGGCTGTGCCGGTGTTGGGTATTTGGGCTGCACAAAGACCCAATCAAAGGGCCTTAGCGAGAAACCAACCACCGCTCTCCAAACGGCTGACAAGAACGACCATATTTTCTTAGCGATAGGGCAAGAAATAAATCGGTGACGGGCAGATTCGACACTGGTGGTGCAAAAGAAACAATTGCCATTGGATATTCGTCGCTTGGAAAGAGCCGAAGCAAGCGGAAGACCCCCAATCATCACCCTCCAAAGAAAGACCTTATATTTGAAGGGTGTCTTGTTTAGCCACCCTTCCATCACAGTTGCCCTCCACCATGACCGGGATTTACGCAATCCCCATAGAGCATTAGCTTTAGTGACCAGCCAGTGATGATCTTTAATCAGAAGATGATAGACCTGGTTAGCGGAAGCTTTGCCTAAACTCAGCCGGCCTTCAAAGTCCCAATCCTGCCAAGGACGATCCGAAGCAAGGGCAGGAAAGGGTTGTCTGCTCTGGAGCACCATCAAAAGCTGTTCCCAAAAATGCCTGTATCCACGAGGGATCCTAAAGATCCTCCTGGCTATACGAAATGATATTAACACATTGCGACTGGCAAGGGTGGCATCTGCGACTGAAGTTAAGCCCAAACGTGCCATACGGTTGAATTGTGGTCGAAGCTCTTGTTTACCTTCCCGTGAAAGTAACCGCAAGACTGCCAGCAATTCCAATTGAAAAGAATTAGCATCTAAGCGATCCTCCGCCGGATGCCACTGAGCCTTTCGGAGGACCAGTTTCCAGGAACATACCAATTGGGCAAGCAGTGATGAAGAGGAACAAGAGAATCAGGAATCGGCATTAAGAACATGCCACCACGAACTCTGGATTTGGGTATTGCCATGCTGAAGGCCATGCTCCTCAAGGAAATAATGGGCTATAACGACCCACGGATGATGATCTGAGCACATGGCGCAGACAAGAGACCAACGGAGGGCCAGCATGTGAGTTTGGGCATCCAAAATAGCTCCTCCACCCATGCGTTTGGGGGTGCACGCATGCGACCAAGAAATCCAGGAAATGCCTGTATGCAAGGAATCTTTCTTCCATAACATAAAACGAATAAACTGAGTCAGAGCATTCAGAGTAGTAGTAGTCCAGGGCAGCAAGGGCAAGAAATATGTGAGCATCGGCAACATAATTGTCTGGGCTACTTTGAGGCGAACATGGAATGGCCAAGCCTGAGACTTCCAATACAGGAACTTAGCCGCCAGTTTCTGAGAAGTCCACTGTAGAAGCTGCTTTGGGGGAACATCAACGCCCAAGGGGTAGCCAAGTTGCCTGACAATGGAGCCACGAGGCACAACGATACCTTGCCAGTTCAATGACTACAAATCCAACTCCGTGCAGCTCAGAATGGCTGATTTCAACGCATTGATGCGAAGGCCGGAAGCCTGACCAAAGAGAGCCCAAACATCCAATGCTTTGCGAAGGTTATCCTTATCCGCCCGCAGAATCATAAAACTGTCATCGACCAAGGATTGACTAATGAAATGTTGTCCAGAAGGAAGCGACAATCCAGCCAACTAAGTGGAAGCTGCCATATGAGATAACATCGAAAGAACTGGATGAGTCGCAAGGGCAAAGAAAAGAGGGCTCAATGGGCACCCCTGTCTGAGAGAGCGGGCAAGGGCAAATGGCTCGGTAACGCCTCCATTCAACATGACTCGCGAAGAGGCCGCTGCACTGATGATGTGGATCAGTCGAGACATCCGATCACCAAAGCCCATAGCAGACATAAGCTCTGCAACAAAAGACCAGTCCAGATAGTCGAAAGCCTTTTCCAGGTCCAATTGAATCAGTACGACCTCCTGATTAGAATGCCTTGCATAATCAATCGCCAGTTGCGCATTTAATAAATTGTGCAGAATGTTTCGGCCCTTAATGAAACCATATTGAAGAGGATGCACAATGGCAGGGAGATGCTTGTGGAGCCGATTCGCCATTACTTTGGAAAAGATTTTGTACATAGAACCCATTAAAGAAATTGGGCACCAATGTTTCAACATAGACGGCGAAGGAACCTTTGGAAGCAATTTAATAAGTCCTTTCCATGAGGAAGGCATAATCCCCGTTTCCCACACCTGCTGAAACAAAGCCGTCAATGGTTTCGCCAATTGAGTAGCAAAAACCTCAAAGAACTCATTGGTAAGACCATCCCAGCTAGGACTTTTATCCTTGGGTAAGTGTAACAAAACATCCATAACCTCTGCCTCACAAATATCTGACTCCATAGTGGCTTGCATGTCCTGCGGAACCTGATTACGGACCAGGTCATAAAAAACTGAACGGGCCTGAGTAGTTTGGGCTGAATGTGGAGAAGTGGAACCAAGAAGGTCGATGAAATAATTCCTACACATATGCACAATAGTTTGCGGATCAAGGACTAGGTGCCCTTCTGCATCTAGGAGTCTAGTCATATTCTCTCTAGCAGGAGAGGCATGGAGGGCTCGAAAGAACTTATGAGTCTGACACGCATTATCTTGCAAAGTCTCCGTCAGATGCTGCAATTTGGCCTGCTGATACGATTTCAACTGAAACTCTTGAATAAGATGAGCGACACGCATTGCCAGTGCTAGAAGAAATGCATCATCTGGAGTGTCCACCAGCAGAGAACGGACCAAAACCAGCAAGTCCTCCGCTGCTTGCCAACGCTGTCGACAAAGAGAGACATGATGGATTCCACACTGCCGAGCAACCCGCTGCACATTAGAGAGCAATCGTTCAAATGAAGCAGTGCCCAGAGAGAAGTCCAGTAAGAATCTATCAATCAATTGCTGCATATAACCCTGAAAGATTGCATGCTTCAAATAAGACGAGTTAAAACGCAAAGGGAGCCTCTCCAAAAATCGCTTAAAAGGTGCAATGGGTTGTGCGAGCATCTCAAGCTGCAGAGGAAAATGGTCCGACAATGCATATTGCTACAACACTTTCATTTCAAGCATCTCAGGGAGGAAATCATCATTCTGCATGATGTATATGCGGTCCAGCCGCGACCATGTTGTTGCATACTGGGCAGAATGGAAAGTAAACCCTGTAGAAGACGGGTGCAGCCAGGACCAGAGATCTTGCTTAAGAACAGCAAGAGCCAACTCATGCCACCTACGGCTTTCCGGCACGTCCATTACCGAATGCTCCGATGTGGACTGCGAAGAATCAACACACATATTGAAATCCCCCATGAAGAGGCCCGTCTGCCAAGTGACAAAGAAGTCTGCAAAGTATGCCAAAGCTCCCGGCGCGATAAAGGATCATTCGGAGCATAGAGACCAAGTAACCATAAGATTTCTCCATCGAATAAAATTTCAATCACCACAAAGCGGCCATGCACATCATTTTTTATAAGAAGAGGTTGATATTTTTCGTGTACAATCATGAGCACACCAAAATAACGCATGGCCTGAGTCCCTGCATAGAACAAACGAAAGCCATGGCAATCCACAACTTTTCCAGCTTCACCGTGACTCTTGTGTTCAACAGCACACAAGACACCCCACTGATTCTCATGCAATACAGTCCACATGGCATGTTGCTTATGGCGGGAACAGATTCCTCGCACATTCCACGTGGCTATTTTCATGTGTGCAGCCACTAGCGAATACGGGAAAGCTGGGGGATTCTACCAGTGAAGAAGAGTATCACCGCGCGATCATAGAATACTGAAAAGGAGCGCAAGACAGATTTGGGGTCAACAATGGCTTCCAAAACATCTTCCGGTGCAGAGTCAGAAAAGACTTCCTAATTATGTTGAACATAATCGCCAAGTAGAGTGTTGGCAAACTCTAGCAAATGCTCCCAGTCAACATCCTGAGAGTCTGCAGAGTCCGAAGCAACCTGAGCATAGGAACGATCCTGATGATCCATTGACTCCGCCGAAGTGTGCTTGGTGCGTTTGCCAGCAGGCTGAAAGTCAGGAGCAGTGGGCATCTCTTCATTGCACGGAACCATATCGTCGGGTTCCTCGGTATCAGAGTCCGGACCAAGCATTGCCACCGTTTGGTCTATAAAATCCAGGTCCAGGCCAGCCATGGTGTATCACTGCGTATACCGGTCAGAGGCTGAACGAAGATCTCACGGGAGGCAGGAATGCACAGGCCGCTCTCCCTCTTTCTCAGGCCAAACGGACCCGACACTGGACTGACGAAGAAGCTTGGGAAGCGCGTGCGCAGAAACAGACGGCCGTTGTGCAGAGAAGGCACGTCCGCAGGCAGAGAAGGGCTCGTTCCCTTTGCTGGCTCATGCTGTCGCGCGCTCTGTGTGGCAACCTGGGTGTGATTGGCTGCTAGCCCTTGGTGGCAAAACGGGCAGATCAGGGTGGGGAGCAGGTAGGGGGCGACGGAACATCCAAGCAGAGGGCGAGCTCTCTCTCTCGCTCTCTCCCTCCCTCCCTCCCTCCCTCCCTCCCCCTCTCTCTCTCTCTCTCTCTCTCTCTCTCTCTCTCTCTCTCTCTCTCTCTCTCTCTCTCTCTCTCTCTCTCTCTCTCTCTATATATATATATATATATATATATATATATACGGTGCGCACTGTAGGGCGACCAGCTGTTCGCAGACAGGCAAGGGCAGGAGTTGAGCCACAGGGTCGAACAGACCCCACGCTGGTCCAAGGGGAGAACGCAGGTAGCGCGTGAGGCAGAGGAGCACGTCTGCGGGTCTGGAGAGGCGCGTCAGATCCTCTCGCTCTCTCTCTTTGACGGGCACGGACGACGGCGACGACGACTAACGCGCATGGGCACGGGCACAGGCGGACGAGCACAGCGACTGACGAGCACAGGTGGACGAGCACGAAAGACGGCGACTGACGGGCACGGACGAGCACGCAGACAGGCGACGGCGTGTCAGGCGACGGACAAGACGACGGGTCGATGCCAGGGTTTCGGTCTCGCTCCCGCCATCGATCGCGTCGTTTTTCTAGAACTCTCTCTCTCTCTCTCTCTCTCTCTCTCTCTCTCTCTCTCTCTCTCTCTCTCTCAAGAACTCCCTCTCTCTCTCTCGCTCTCTCTCTGCCAATCACTACAGGAACAGGCGACAGACAGCTAAGATGCAAACGGGTGGCTCACAGGTCGCAGTCCCACAAGGGCACAGCGTTACGTACACACGCCTTCGTCGCACGAGTAGCACACGTGTAGGCGCAGGCTCTCACTTTCTCTCTGTTGCTCACGAACCAGGGCGACCCCAGAAGGAACGTCACAGCCAGTAAGGAACAGGGGTCAATGGGGTAGTCACAGAACGACCAGCGCGCGGAATACTGTGGCGAATGGGCCGAACGGACCCGACAAACGCCTGAGTGGAGAACACAGGCAGGGTGTAGCTCTGTCTGACAGGCGACGGCAGGGTTAGGGGGGCGACGGCAAGGTTAGGGTTAACAGGCGACGCAGGGCGGATCGGCGAACAGGCGACGGCCCACAGGGCCCAGATCTGATGACGGTAGGGACCCTGACACGCAGGGCTGACGGGCGACGACCACCAACAGAACGCGCAGGTCAGACGGCCGGCAGCAGGGCGAAATCCACCATCGCGTCTCCCTCCATCGTTCTCTCTCTGGTTCTCCCTCTCTCTCTCTCTCTCTCTCTCTCTCTCTCTCTCACAAAATAGCCTCCAGCAACTTGCATTGGCAAGTGTGCCAAGTGGCAGCCCTTCCCCTTGAAATCCTTGCAATTGCCCCCGATGGCACTGTCAGATGCATCAAAAGCAAAGTACTGCACTATTTAAAATCCACCACATCTAGAGCTGTCCATCATTGAGAAGTGTAGGTGCTAGCTCCCTCGTGAGCATCGAGCAAAGTCGACTCTAACTAGAAAGCATCAAAGTAAAGCTGCAATAACTAAGGATGGTTTGACAAGTGGTGGGACACTTTGGAGTGTAACAAGTATCTCTCCCTATGCATAGCCTTCCTTTCTGGATTGAAAATTGCCAAGAATAGAAATAATCAAATTTAGTAAGCCTTGACAAAGCACAAATTTACTCTTCTTAAAACGTCATCCCTATATTCTAGGACAAGTATTTTTAGACCGATCTGAGGCTCCTAATGTTTAGGAACACTTCCAATATCGGTATCATGTGGGTATCATGTGAAAGCTATTTTTGAGTATATTAGAAAAACAATGTTGGAATCTTTATATGAGTTTTCTATGCAAAGAGATGTGCATTTTAAGCTTTCAACCTACATATGCACATTGTACAAACTTTTCATGATCATGCCATCTTGGTAATTGTAACCGTCTATTCTGGCAGATCTAGCCTACACTTCAAGGCATTAACCCTTATTGTGTGCAAGTATGACCTTAATATGCTTAAAATCTGGTCTCACATGCCCCAATTGTGCCATATAGGTGAAAATGTATACCATCTTTCTTCTAACACACTTCGTGGGTCCATTGTAACCTATGACCAATCATCAATGGCCAGTCTAATACATTTTTCTGGATATCTAGTAAAGAAAACAAATTCAATAGATAACTAATTGTGTAAATTAAAATGATAAAAAAGATACAAGTTCTTTTTTTGTTGTATTATTACAATTCGCAATAGATTTTTAGAAACTTTCTTCTAAAATCCCCAAATATCCTCTGAATGTATTGAGAAACAGAGAGCTACAACTCTGTTGACCCATTACTCTAGGAATCCCATCCTCAGCATTGAGCCTTCAAGAACTCTCAATCAACATTGCCATATGCCTTCTCAAAGTGAAGAAGCACAAGAAGATCCTAGTTCTTGGAAAGAGTAAGAGTGGTGGACTCCCAAAAGGTGGAGATGTGGTCCAAGATGCTACACTCTCAAACAAAACATGTCTGAGTGGGGTGGATGATGTCTAGCATCAAGGGACCAGTGACCAATCTCAAACTGATCGCCTTCACAAGCATCTTGTAGGTCATTTAGAACAAAGTGATCGATCTCCACTTATGATCTCCCGGTATCTCGTTTCCCTTGGAAATGAGGTAAATCAATTCCTTGAAAAGCGTCTCAAGCATATCCCCTAATACCATGATCTCTTGGAAAGTTGAGGTGAGGCACACGCTAATAAATCACAATAGTTCGAGGACTCATCCAGTCCATCTTCTCCTAGACACTTACCTGAGCGCAGTGCCAAAAGTGCCTTCTCTAGCTTCGCCTTTGTAAAAAGACCCATTAGATGTGCTCATCATGTCGATGACCACCCTCCTAGTGCTCTGCCATAATGCTTCTCATAATACAAGGGTCCAGTCATGAATCCTACTAAAGCTATATAGTTCTCTGTAGCCACCTACCCCGCCTCGACATGGTCCTATGCAATGGATCCATGAAGTCTCCTTAGTCTCCATACACCCTATCTAGAGAGTTTTGGGCTTGCAATATAAAGAAATCTCTACTAAACCTTTCTCCAAACTGAGTCTAGAAGGAAGCTCTCGCATGAAACCTCTACTATGAACTGGCTTCCTTCATGGCATCAATCTTTGGTTTGGCAATATGCATCCTCCTAACCACCCATCTACAACCTGGATGTCTCTCCTCTTCCCTCTTAAATGCAGCCAATAAAGCTCTAGTGATCCTCTCCCTCTCTAGAAGGCCTTATCTCCTCCTTATGGCCTCCTCCCTGAAGAAGAAACCAATCTCCTACAAACTCTCATCCAAGTCTCTAGCTGCCCGTCCAACTAGTATAAATGTGAATCTCTGAATCCATGCAACCGAATCTCTAAGATCATCATCATGGAACAAATGCTCATGAATCTTGATGTTCAAGTGGGGTCCTCTGACTCTTTCAAAAACAACTAGCTAAACTGATGAATGATCCAAGATGGTCATGCCAAGTATGATACCTACTAGGCTGCCTTTGTCACAAGCCCAGTCATCCACAAAGAATCGATCGATCTTGGAGAAAGTTCTAGCTCTTGTTGCCCTATCTTTCCTCCTAGAGAGCTAAAGTGAGCCAGTAGATCTGCCAAACTCTGATATGAACCGTGGTTCTTGTCCTCTGATTTGAAATAAGAGCTCCTCCCTCCTACCTCCTATAATGATCTCTATGTATTTGCCTCTCTTATCCTCCAAGGCCTCCAGCATATCTAAGTGGCCCCCTACTATCCAATGATCAACCTTGACTTGCTGGCACACAGCAGCCATTTCAAGCATCTGCAAGAGATATTTGGCAAAAGAGTTCCTTTCTAACTCCAAAAATGTGGAAACGGCTTCTAAAGAGGCTTGTGATGATAAATGTGCAACATCCTAGTAAAAACACTAAGATCCATAAAGAGTACTACCACAGGACTCAAGTCAATATAAATTTCAAACAAGCTGAATAGCTGCTGGGAAGAACTATGCAATGAGCTTCATCAACACAAACTGCTTGAATACAGAAAAATCTAAAAGTGGCAGCAAACCTGGATCAAAGCCAAAGGAACCTCCGGCATGCTTTTTACTGCTTCAAAACAGGGCCGAGATGACAATAGCCTTTGTAGAACCAAGCAGCAACAACTGGCAAGCACATGGTTTCCTGTTCACATTAAAGAAAACGTAACGAGACCTATCCATACCCTCTTCAAAGTTAAAGAGAGTCAGCAAAAATTAGCATAATTGTGAAAGTAGAAATGCACCTTTACTCATGCTAGTTCTCAACACTTCAACAACCCTTCGAATCACTTTTGAATCCGCACATAGAGAATCCCCAACCTGGAAAATCAGAACATGAACATATAATGGAAGTTTCTAGCAGAGAGAATCAAAGTAATGCTGGAAAGGTCGGATAATTACATTGACATTGCATGCATACTCTCTTAGCAGCGTGTGCATATTCACTTGATCATGTGGATCACTAGCAGCCAAGAGTTGACTTATGTAGTAAGATTCATAATCATTCTGTGAAACGCGTGACTCATTAGAAAAGATTGCCCATTGTCAGCAGACTTAAAATTAGCACACATGTAAGCATCTATCAAGGTTTTATAGAAACATCTTGCCTTACCTGATACACTTGATGTGGTTTTTCTGGGAATGTATACGGCAGAAAGGCTTCTAGTTGAACTCGAAAACTGTAGATCCTCAACGAATCCATAACATCAGCAATACTTGCCACAAAATCACCCCTCTCTTCGATCATGTATTGTGCAGGCCTTGAATATTTCAATTCGAGGATTATTTCCTTTGGGCTGTCCTCCCTTATAATAACCCCTAAAATGTCTTTCAAACTGCAACGACCACACATGGATTGTCAAGACTTCAAGAATCAAAAGTCCAAACGCAATTCCAAGATTGGACTTCAATGAAATTCGCAACTAGGCCAAGACTCCCATGGAAGAACACATAACATGATAATAAAACCAGGTAATGATTTTATCAATGAATCTAAACAAAAAAAAAAGTATGCAAGGATATTTTTTAATTGTCAAATACAACAAAACAAGTAACCTGGATATCTTTTGTAATAATTGGTGAAAGAAAACCAAGTGACCTTCAATTTCTTCAATTTCAATCAAATAGCATAATCAAGAAGAGACCTCTGTGACCTTTTTCATGCACAGTCTATCTACTGGCTTTAATAATTAAACTTGATGTTACTGTTGTTCTTTTTTTAATAACATACTATCAAAGTTCTTTCACCTGTACAAAGCTGTGACCTCGTCCCCAGATCTCTCTATCAGATGACTCCTGGTTATTGAAATGCTCCGATGCCGCTCCTCCTTTTTTGTTTCCAATCGTTTTAATACTTGAAAACCGTAAAGAATTGGATTACCACCTTGCTGTCAAATCATCAAGCATGTCTGAACTGGTGATTTCCTCAGCAATTTACAGAACTACAGATTTTACATTAATCCCCATAAGAAACAAACAGCTAGGCTGGCTGGAATGATTAAAAAGTGAGAGCAGACTCACTGTTTTCCTGACAAAGGCTGATATGTTGTCAACCATTTCTGAAGATGTTATTCTAGATATCTCTATGTCCCGGTTCAAAAATTTCTGCACCAGACAAAGGCAGCAACAGCTAAAAATTAATTATTACTAAAGGTACTTCAGAAGCACTGACTCTTTAAGATAGATGCCCATTTTAGAAGCTCCGTTCTGATTTCAACTGAGACAGCCTTGTAGTCCCAAGGCCCTCAAGAATGATAACGAACAAAAGCCAACTCGTTCCTAAAACTATTGATGATTTTAAATTTTGTATTCAACAAGAACAACTCTAAACCTTACACATCCAGCTAAGAATAAAACTTGTACTACCTCACCTTCATGTTCTGTTGTAACAGCTGCAAAAATGGTACAGTATCTTTCAAAGACAACCTCATTATCCTGGCCTTGAAGTACAGCAGTACTACATGTTCATCATCACTAAGCACCTCCATTTTCAAAACGTCCATTAAATTCAACTTTTTTGCTGGATTTATCTGCAGATTCCATTACCAATTTGTCAAAAAAGGAAAGGGATTTGCAACAAACAGAAAATATTTACATCACTGGAATGTGGCATAGCCTCTCAAATTTTCTTCCACTAAATGTTTACTGCAATAGGAACTCTTAATAAGCATCTAATCATGCAGCATATTGAAATTACAGACAGACTTTCAGAAAAGTAGATTGTTAGCCTTTCATGTTTAGTACACAACCCACCTGACTAAAGTTTGCAATTTATCTCATCAGCCTAGGCAATTAAAAACATGGGTGGGACAGCCGGAACCAACTATCTCAAAGCTTCTTGTGTGTATACTAGTTATTTGCAATAGTGATGCAATAATCTAGGCACGCGCCCAGCCTATAGAAAAGCCTGTAAGTGTGTGCATGTTTAGTGATTGCATTGGTGCAGCTCATAGAAAACAAATGGCTTATATGCACCTAACACCAGCTCTGGCTGAGATGACGATGGATTGCAAGTCATCCCAAAAGTTGTGTCATCACTATTGCGCTAAAAATGCATTATATGCTGATTAGCCATATTAAAATGCCCCAAAACAAGCTTTATTAATCCCATAGTTTTTCCATGTGTTTCCATACCGCGTATGCATACGGGTACAGAAGTATGATTGGAGTGCGGTTCAGCCCCAGGGGCTGAACCATACATGGCCCTAATTTCATCTTTAAAAACATTAAAAATACAAGATTATACACATTACTCATTATTCAAACTTCAAACTTCACATGTTTCATGAAAACGCACAGTCTCAACATTCAAAAAGTAATAATGAATCAAGACTCAATACCTGCCAATAACAAGCCTCAAGAGTTGAGGCAAAAGTAGATAGACCATAGCAAGTACTACATCAAAATGACAATCAGTGATCCCTCCATTAATACGAGCCACTACCCCCTGACCAATAATATCCACAAGAGAAACCATATGTGGACCAAAACCCATGGTGAACATTAGCTGCCTCAAAAAAGACCAGCTTACATGATCAAATGCCTTTTCAATATCAAGCTAAAGCATGACCACTACTGGCCTGAAGCTTTTGCAAAGTCAATTCCCAATTGAACATTCAAAATGTTGTGCATTATATTCCGACCCTTAATGAAACCATATTGACGTGGATGAACCAAATGCGGAAATACTTTCTGCAATCTGTTGGCAATGATTTTTGAGAAGATTTTGTATAAAGAGCCCATAACAGAAATGGGTCTCCATTGTTTCAAAGAGGTAGGAGAGGGAACCTTAGGCAATAACCAATGACTACAATCTTCCAGTCTAAAGGCATGACACCAGAATTCCAAACTTGTTGACACATGCAAGTCAACGGATCCTTAAGCTCCTCAACATTGGCTAAAAACAACTCATTAGGAAGTCCATCCCAACCAGGGCTTTTCCTTTTAGGCAAATAGGACAGGACCTCTTCCACTTCATCCTTCGAAATATCAGCCTCCATTAAGGCTACCCATTCTGGCTAAACATGATTACTAACCACATCACAAATGTATCTGCGAGCTAAGTGTACAGCATCAGAAAGAATCTCTTGAGGACCCAACAATGATTTATAAAAATCTACATACATCTGAATGATGGATGCAGGATCTGTCACCATAGCACCTTGCTCATTCTTCAAACGCACAATATTTTCCCAAGCATATTTCTGATATAATCGAGCAAAGAATTGATGAGATCGACAATTATTGTAGTGCAAAGCTTCCGCTCTGGATAGCAATTTGTATTTAGCATATTCCTCTTCTTGTAAAGATTGAACTTGGCCTTTCAACCATTCAATGCATGTAAGCAAGTCATCAGTGGTATCCCCTAACTACCATAGAGACAACAAATGGGCCAACAAAGATTGCACATGCAGCAATTTAGTGCGTGAAAGGGAAGCATGTTGAATACCATACTGTCAGGATAACATACACGCATTATCCCTAAAAACAGCCCATGCTTCCATCCCTTTTGATAGGACCCTAGAACGAAAGGAATCAATTATTTGCTGAATACATTCTAGAAACTGATTTTACAGGAGAAAGGATTGATTGAAACAAAGAGGCAAACGATCCACGAGAGCCTTATAGGCATGAACAGGTCAATGTGTCATTTCCAAGATCAAAGGATAGTGATCAAACAAGACACGTTGTCGCTCTATCCACATATCAATGATTGCAAAGAGAAAAGAATCACACTGATAAATATAGATCCTATCCAATCTAGCCCATGTGTTTGGATGTTGAAGAGAACGATAAGTATATCCTGACTGAGAGGGATGCATCCAAGACCACATGTCATGTTTCAAAGACACAACTGCTAGAGCATCCCAAGCCTGTCGTTCAAGACCATCCATAACTGAGTGCTGTGAAGTCGTCTGATCCAGAGATGTACAGGCATTAAAATCACCCATTACAAAGCCTTGACGAGCCATGGCAAGGCAATGCAAGTCATCCCAAAGATAACGACGTTCACGAGCAGTAGAAGGAGCATACACATCTACTAGCCATAAAACCTCTCCCTCATATAGGATTTCCAAAATCATAAATCTGCCTCGATGGTCCCGAGAAATCAAAGATGGTTGCAATGAAGATCTAACAGCCAACATTACTCCAGATATATATGGAATACGACCACTAAAAAATATAGAATAATCCTTATATACATAAGATGATCCTGCCAAAGCATGTTGTTTATGCTCCACAGCACAAAAAACATCCCAATAGCCAGCTAACACAATTTTCCACAACCAATACTGCTTATTGCCCGAAGAAATACCTTTCACATTCCATAAAGAAATTCTCATGATGGATCACAAAAAAGGAAACTATTGAACCCGCACTTTTCCTTTCCCTTTAACATCAAGTGCGGCTGCCTAAAATCTTTCCATCTCCCTTCGAATCACATCTACTAGATTTGGCCTTTGCAAACTAGCAATCGAAGTACGAGAAGGAAGCTGCTGCTACTGGCATAGAAAACTTCCCGAGGAGGCACCAACCTCCCTCGCGAATCAAAGTGCAAAGCAGTATCAAAAACCCTTTTTTCATTCGCACCAGCTGCGTGTTGAGGTTTCATATAAAACCCCCTACCTCAGCGTTGAAAAGTCTGAGTGATAGTCTGTGGAGCTAGGTAAACAGGAGTTGACCGAGGCTCCTGTCTAGCATTACGACAAACCACCGTAACCCAAGAATTATCCTAAGGATACAAGTTCTCACCAACCGAAAGTGATGCACGCTGAGTACCAGCTTGTGAAGCAACCTTCTTTCCATCTACTTGTCCCTATTGGACAATCGGCTCAAGAACAGCTTCAGGCTACTGAACCATCTGCTGGGGAAGATGGTCATGCATATCCAAATCAGGATCCATAGACCACTATATTACCTCCTGGCTTCTATCACATTCTGAAATGAAATGTCCCAATTGTCCACATCTGAAACAATGTCCAGCGAATGTGCCCCATTTCAGCTCATAAACCAAAGTTTGCAAACCCGGAACCTCAAAACGAACTTTGGTCGAGCGAGGTTTCCTTATATCCTAAAGCATACAAGGTCTATTCCTATTACGGAAGGCCAACCCAACAGGCTCCACCAACACCTCACAAAGAGATCTCAAAACCAAGGGAAGAAGTCGCCAAAGATGTGTAGGAAAATCAACCACCTCGACCCAAATTGGACATGCCTGCCTAAGTACCTCCTAAAACTCCGACATAAGCCTCCATGGAACCATATGCACTAATTGACCATCTATGAACAACAAGATACATTGCATAATATGAGCACGCACTTCCGTGGAGCGGAAGAGGACCTCAAAAAAACCCCTTGATCCATCATAAATCTCCTTCATAAGGGGAGCTTGTCCTTGCCCTGAAGCATCATCCTGACACATCTCCACATTGGCAAGTATAGATTGCAACCATGCACGGTAACTAGTGATTAAAGGAGTCCTTCCAATGAAGTAAAAGATGGCTGCCCTCTCATGGAAGGCAACAATCTGCTGTAGAACCAGATCCGCACCCAAAACAACGACCACATGTTCCCCTTCTAGCAAAGAACTCGCTTTACCCTCATTAGCTTGAGCCTATTCCGACATCAGATGATTGACAATGGCCAGCATAAACTGAAAAGACTCATTAGTCTGAGAACACAAAGCATGTACATTTTGTGGAGTCAAATTCAGAGCACACAAGTCTGGTCTTCGACCAACATCTTGCGACGTTTACCTATCGCATCCCCTTCCATTAACTGCCCAGAATCTACAGCTGACGAATCGCCTTCGATTTCGCCAAGTCTTTATCGTCCCCATTTCCAATATGCTGGTCTAAAAAGGCCATATCAATACCATTAGATTCCTCCAAATTCGTCATTTTCAAGGTTTATGCTTATTACACAGATTATTCCAACCCTGCCTATCTATCACATAACAAAACTGAATCTCTCCTTCTGTATGCCATTGTACCTCTAGTCCTCTGCACCAATCTATACTTTGCTATTCTGTTTATACAAACCTTTTACAATCTCTCTCACTCACAGTCTGTCTTACCCGGGATTAGAGCAAGTCGTCAGATCCAGACAGTTGTGCTGGGACAGAGCACAAGCAAGGCACAAGATGGACCTCTAGAAGGCAAGGGCAAGAGGCAAAGTGTCAGGCAAGGCAAAACAGGACCGTGCACTGGTCAGAGGCAAAAAATCAGACGGCCCGCAAGGCAAGAAAACAGTGTCACAGGGCAAGGAGTCACATCCGTCCGCAGGCAGGTAGGCGCTCAGGAACAAGGCACGCGATGGTTCAGGTCGGTGTGGGACAGTCTCTCTCTCTCTCTCTCTCTCTCTCTCTCTCTCTCTCTCACATGAGCATAGACAATGTTGGTATGCACACATGAGCACGTGGCTGAATTTGCAAGGCATGAATACAAATAGACTACCACTGTTTGATTATAGCCTCAACTACCCTACTTTAAGCCTTAGTCGTGCAGAGCTAAATAGTGTGATCAGGGCAAACATCACTAAAGAAAGGACTTGGTCCAAGCCCCCTTTCCCATTAGGCACGAAAACAGCACAATACCAAAGTCACTTCTTGTAGCTTTCTCATAACGGTTTCATAGTGAGGCCTAGATATATGGATGCTCAACTGTCCCGCGGACTCTGAGTTGCTATTGGTTAGATCCGCACCTCATCGCATCAGCTGATGATTGAGACAGGTCGATGGAGCCATATCGCAACCTATGAGAGGATGTGCCAGCTTTGTGGATGGGAGCCAGAGACGGAGGAGCACTACATTTGTAGATGTATTGTATACTCAATCGGAGGTAGCTTGCAGAGTCTTGGTGGATTCCATAGACTAAGGGAGAGATACCCTACACTCTTGATCTTTTTAAACTTAGATCTTTTTCCAACTTTTTCAGTTTTTTCAGTTTCCATACATCTCATTCCAATATACCATGTAAACTTACACATAAATTTTCTCTCTTCTTATCTGATGAGAGATGATGATACCAATTGTATTGGTTATGGTCTCATAGGCCACTCTAGCCTTTTAGAGACATTAATAGACCTCTCTCTCTCTCTCTCTCTCTCTCTCTCTCTCTCTCTCTCTCATGAGGACATGTATTTTTGAAACCTCACTTAACATGTGGATTAATTTTTAATCACATGATTAAGTAAATGTTGCACATGTGAGGTATAACTGGGGTTAGAGTAAATTTACGAGCTCGGGACCCAAGAAAATCATAGGATGTCAAAGGCAAAAGTTCCTATAAGTTATGTCGCAAAGACACTTGGTGGTATCTAGTGTCAATTGTTGGCCTAGGTCATTCATTTGGCCATAAGAGTTAGTTGGTGATACTAGAAAAGTGGTGTTTAATGGTACCTAACGCCAATTTGATGGTCAAAGATGGCGCAGAGACACTTGGGAATGAAAGATGCCTAGCCAATTTAATTATTGTCCAGTCTGATTAATTTTCAAGGCACCAAAATAATTATTAGATTAATTTTCTGTATTTAAAGACTGAAAAATAATATTTAATTATGGATAATGCTGAAAAAACCATTTGAAAAGTTTGCCACTTGTCAAAAATGCCCATGCAAGACTGAAAAACGTCTTTAGCCGCTAGAGAGAGACAATTTTAGGTATTCAACCTACAAAAGAGAGAGAGGAGATGCTATTGGTCTAATTTTGCAGTCATTGGAGGACCTTCTGAGGCAACCAAGGGCAAGAGAAAACCAATCAACAGCAAGTGACAGCATCTACAGGATGCTGAAACAGGGCAGCAACAATAAATGACTCATTCTTCAGTTCTTTGCATCTACGAGCTATTGTGGTAAGGCAGCAATTACATTTGATTGATTTTCGGTCATTCTTTGCGACAAACCTCTGAATTTTCTCTCTACAGCTTTCTCTCTCATCTCCCAATCATTTCACAGCCTTGCTCCAAAGATCTCATTATTTGGACCCTTGGAAGCTGAGAAATTACAAATTTATCTACTATAAACCCTAATTTACAGCAGAAATTAGGGTTTAGCAGCAGACTTGGGTTTTTTAGGACTAAAGGTGAATTTCAACTAAATTCAGGTAGAGTACTAGCCAACCATTGAATTTGGGACATTTCCATCATCTATGAAGTGGGTGAAAACCAATTAAGTGACCGAATCAAGGGGCAAATCTGATTGAAGACTTGCTAGTCACTTTGGACAACAAGGGGAGCTTGGATTGCGAAGGGGATCGGGAGAATCCCATTGTAAATCAACTTCTTCTTCAATAAAGCTAAAGAAATACCAAAAGGGGTGCCAATTTTGGGGCCAATCGGATATGCATTGTCCAAGATTAGTAGATAAATTTGTATTTTCAGATTTGCATTAATTGTTTGCTGTTGTAACTACGTTAAAATCAAGGATTTACCACCCATCCACGGAAGTAAGATTGGTTGCACACCACGGGCTCTCTCTCTCTCTCTCTCTCTCTCTCTCTCTCTCTCTCTCTCTCTCTCTCTGTGTGTGTGTGCTCCATGGAGTTCCATCCACCATAGTCTGGTATTCGTGCACTCAAGCTCCATACCCAACAATGGCACCACTCACTCTTTCTCTAACTAGAGCAACCGAAATGTCCTCCTCCCTCAATGATCTCCAGCAAAGAAAGGAGTCTCTCATCATCTTTCTCCTTGTTGATCATCTTCAAAGTCACTTCCATCTTTTCAATTCCTCTTTTTTGAACTTAGATATGAGTCGTAAATTAGTATGAATGTATGTTAATTTCTTCATGTTCTTAAGCAGCAATTTGTTCCTTCCTTTTAAGTGGATGAGAGAGAATGTTCTCTAATTCCTCTCACGAGAAGTACACATGCCTTGTGAAAGCACTCAAACAGCACAACTCAGCAAATTTAGTGTGTGAGCTCTAAAAGTTTCCACCATTTGACTCCTTGGATGCATTATCTTCTCATCTTTTACAAGAGGACGAGCAAATGTATTTGACATTAGATTTGTATACATGCAACTCATCACATAAAAGTCCTTGCTTTTCAATATAATGCTTAGTAGCATGCTCTATTATATCCATCCATCCATCATGCACCTCTTTATTATTTTATGGATGTTTCTCTCTCCAAATGGAGTGAAGCCCAAAACTTGTATGCAATGGAGAGAAAATCATGTTCCATCTATCCACACATATACCTTTGATATCTACTAGCTTTAAAGGATCAATCCCATCCATACTCTCTATTTTCTCCACCATTCAATCAATAAGCTTGTACGCAAGCCCCACAATGGCCCCTTTGCTATCAACTAGGTGAAAAATATTCAAAATCCTAATTTGGGTGTCCCAAACTTTCTATAAATAGGCATGCAATCCATCACTCTCCCTCAATCTCGTTTTTGCAGGTTTCAAGAGCCATATTTCTATTGCCTACCACCCATTTGCAGATCATGGTCAAAGTCTTCCATCGCAGTCTACATCTATTTGGCGCCTGATTCCAACCTCTTCCACCTATCCTCTACCTCCTGGAGCTATCACCATCATCAAGAAACTTCCGTTTGTTGTTGTCAGGGACTTCACTCATTGTCGCCATCATCTGCATCCAATCGCTATCAGTAGGAGCTATTGCCATCATCATCCTATTTGCGTTTGCAATCAATCTCTCTCCTCCAACTATCGTCATCAGCATCTGCATTGTCGCCATCAATTTCCACCTATTGTCCATCAACAGCCAACTTGTGTTTGGCTGCTCTGCATAATCACTAGGTTCACTCTCTTCTCTGCAATTTTTGTTTACTGCATATTCTCTCTCCTATTGCATGTCTACATCAAATCCAATCTTCTATGTCTGTGTTTGCTAGTATTCAACACACAGAGGAAACCTTGCTACATTGCGGAATCCATTCGGAGCACAACATACTCTCCATCTCATAACCTCTACCTTGATTCCAGAGATATGAGAGTTCGAGATTCAATATTCTCTGCATAGTGTGTTTGCTACATGAGCACTACATATTTAGTAGTCACTCACTTCATTATTCATTGTGTTCACTATCTCTAAGTTACCCTAACCCTAACTGTGTTCTATGTCATCAATTTGTGCTTTGTCATACGATCAGTTTAGTGTTTTTTGCATTTAGAGTATTTCTTCATAGAATGTCCTCTACAGAGAAAAGTCAAGGGAGAGCAATGTATGCCTCACGCCATACCTGTGACTCCAATGCCTTAGCTAAGGCTCCCTTGAAAAGCTTTTATTCTTTTACAAAGGCTCAAGTGAAGACTCAATTTGAGCACCACTTTGCGATAGGCCAACATTAGTTACCCCCAAATCTGCCACCTGTACATCAACTTCTTCAACAAAGTTCTTTGCATTCCCCTTTGCATGCAGTCTTCAAATGGCATTTTTTATACTTTGAGGTGCATTTTCACATTTATCCACACTATAGCCCTTGAGTCCAAGGATATGAGCTCTGATATGAGTCGGTCCTCCATCCCAATTATGAGGACAATATTTACATCTACATGTGTATTGTCCTTTTTCCAAGGACTTGACTCTGTCTACAAAATCCCGTTCTCCTCCAACCTTTCTTTCCATCTACACAATATTAAGCAAATAATAGGAAGAGACTTCATCAACAAAAAAAAGATATTGCAGATCTTCACTTGCTTTTTAGCAATAAGCTGAAGTAAATGACAAATCAACACTTCAAGAGTAAATATTTACTTCTGTTGAAGTTTGAACTGCAATTCACAGCAGTAAACAGGGTAATTTGGGGAAGAGAGAGAGAGAGAGAGAGAGAGAGAGAGAGAGAGAGAAAGAGACTTTTTTTATTTAAGAAAAAAAAAAGAAAGAGACTTTTATATTATGGGGCCTGAATTGATGACTTTTGGGGGGGAAGGGGGGAAGTCAAGTATGATATCCCCAGGATTTTTCCACTCCTGTTTTGTCCATACCCGGAATCTGCTAAATTTTCTCCACTACACCTCTTTAATTTAAAAAGTCAATTATGTTAATTTTTTCCATATTCTATGTCTTGAACGGCTTTTCCCACGTGGAAAATTTGCATACCCACCAGTGGGAATCCATCTATGATTAATCCAATTACCAAACTTTCATTGAAAGAAATGCATTCCTAGGGAGTGTCTGTGTCCCATAAGCCAAAACCTAATTTGAGATGACCTAGCCATCTATAAATAGACAGGATGCCCACCACTCAGCCTCAATCTTGTTTTTGCAAATTGCAAGTGCCTAAACTTTGTTGTCCACACCCTGCACGGAGGATATCTCAATTCGAGTTGCTGTCCACAATTGTTTGCTGTCAGCGTGTGCTATCCAGCCCTCTAGATCAGCTGGTGACCTGATTCAGTGTGCTATTACTGCTGTACAACCTTCCATTGCCCATGCTGTCCGAAACCTGCCTCTTGTGCCTTGCCTGCCACGTGGATTGCTCATCAGCATTTTGCTGTTCCAGCTGTCACTTGTGATGTTTTGTCGCATATAATATCATCCTGCATTTTGCAATTTGCGGCCACTGGCAGGCTGCCACATCATCATATCAGGCTGTGTTTTGCTGTCTACTGCATTACTTGCCCGTGTCAATGATCCAACTATCATAGAGCTATGTTTGCTGCTGCCATACATTTCCAAAGGCTGTGTACTGCGTTTTGGGAACCATTGCGTACAACACTCTCTTTTGCTCATACTCTTTCCCCCAGTCCCTAAGACATGCGAGTTCGAGGTTCAACATTCACGTTGCATAGTGTGTTTTCTGCATTGAGCATTGTATTTATTCATTATTCAGATTTCGCTCATCCCCCATGTTCATTGTCTCTATGTTACCCTAACCCTAACTATCAAAAGTGATGCAACAATGGAAGCATAGACAAGTGCTGAAACAAACTGCTGAGCACAAGACAAAAGAACAAAAGAACATTGCAAAGGAAGAAAACTCAAAGATGTGCTCAAGAAATGGAATCCATATACCAAACACGAGAATAATGCGTACAATAGTGAGTCATTGGCTGCATGGGCACCGGCACTGGCTCCTCTTTCCAACAAGGTGGCCACCTGAAGAATGATGATGACTGAATGAGAGGAGGCGGAACCACTGAATACATAGGCCCAAAATATACCACATATAGCAGCTGGTCAGCCAGCAATAAATGCATAAATAATCACTAAGATGACCACCATATAATGCCTACAATACCCAGTAATGTCAAGCATAGCCCAAACTCACACATGAACTGACTAGACTGCTCACATCCTCTCTCAAACCGTGGGTGATCTGATCTCATACAATACAATAATAATCATATACAACAAAGAACTACAAAAGTAGAACCATGGATACCCAAGTAGTGGGTAATGAAGCCACCACCAAGGTGCCTCGAAGAGAGCTTGAGGTCAATGTCGATTGTACCAGCCCCTGAAAATTGAGAAGAGTCATAACAGATCTCTGTGCTTGTCAACAATGTCTCACACCAACATATAAGACCATCGTCTCAAAAATAGAATACCTCAGAACATATGTAACAATGGATTCTCCGCCTTTGGTCAAGACCGCCAAAGTGTCCCCTCATGTGAGCTCAAGACTAAGAGCCAATCTCACTCGGTGTCAAAGAACAACCCAACATGAACCTGGATGTCAATCCCAGCTACAGAATTTGAATCTGCCAAATGTGCATCAAGAATGTCCCTCTTTGGGACCTGTACACCTGTATACATGTATAGATGAGGCTCGGCTGCCCCATCTCACCACCCTCTCACACTCCCCTCTCTGGCGCCCAAGAGTTATGCGGGATGACCAAATCACCTGGACTAAAAAGCAACAGAGGAAGGGATAATCAAGACCTTCCCATGATCTGAAGAAGTAGATCCTTTTGTACCATGGACTTCTCATTGGTCAGAGGATCGGAGTCGAAGTTTGAGGAAGAGAATGATATATCAGAGGAGTCCGCATCCCCATATTCTACTCCTCCTTTCATGAGGCTACTAACTCCTTGCAGTCCTTCTACAAGTGACCCTTCTTACCACGGTGATAACACTGGGCCTTCAACTTCTTCTTCCTATCACCCCTCTCTGAAGCTGTAAAGACCTCACTGGAACCTCAATAATGAGATGAGAGCCTCTCTGTAAACGCAAAGAAGTCTCATGCTCAAGTAGCATCGAGGATATATGTGTAAAGCTCACAGGTGTAGAAGATGTCTACACCCTCAAAGCATTCGCCACTCCATTAAACTCTAGGTGGAGCTTATAGAGTACCGTACCCACTAGATGTGCCTCTGGAAGGGCAGACTGCACGTGTCGAAGCTAGTCCTCTACCTATGTAACACAGGTGTCCTTGGACTCAAACTTCATCCGTTGAAGCTGTCCATGAAGGTTCACAGCACACATGGGGAAAGGTGCCTTGTAAAACATCTGAAGCCTCAACCATATTTTTAGGGATATCCTACAGGAGGTAACCGCCAATAGAACTTCTTTAGAAATATACCAAAGCAGTGCAAAATACGCACAAGCATCGATCAAATCCCATGTAAGCACAACTTCCTCATTGAAAGATGACGACGAAAACCAGAAGAAAAACAGTCCTAATCTGTGAGCACGAGTGATTCTTTTTTCCTCCCAGCCTTGCCTAGTATGTTGCTAGCCAGACCATCGTGATCCGATTGCCAGCCGTCAAACCTTGGGGAGTCCTACTATTCTTGGACTCTCTTAATTACTAGGCACCCCTTAACCCCGTTCGGGCGCCCAAGAGCCCGAACGGTCATCCTCGTGCGTGTTTCCCTTGATTCACCTTAATGTCACATTAAATGTCACTTTAATGTCACATTCAATGTTTGTGACCTTAATGTTACATTAAATATCACTTTAATGTCACATTAATGTCACATTTCCTTCCCCTTAAGAATCGGTTTCGTCCTCGAAAACGATACTTGGAAGGTCTAACTGTAAATCGGGAAACCTTTTCTTTAAAGTACTTACTCGCTCCCATGTTGAGCTTTCTTCTAAACAATCTTTCCACTTAACCAAACATTCTTGATAAATAGTATTCCTTGTTCGTCTATTACGAACATTTAATATTCTTTCTGGTTCATGTGGATTAGATTGGTCATTGAACAGCTCCTCAATGTCATCATTTAAGATTAGATTCTCCAAATCACCCAGCTTCTTCCTTAATTTACTTACATGAAAAACTGGATGTATTTTACTACCAGCAGGTAGTTGGAGCTTGTAAGCCAATTCTCCCACCTTTTTAAGTATTATGAAAGGACCAGAATACCTTGGTGAAAGCTTTGGACATTGTCCCTTTTTCATAGTTTTAGTTTGTTCAGGCACCTTAAGATAGACCAATTCTCCTTCTTCAAAGGAGATGTCTCTTCGGTGAGGATCTGCATATGCTCTAGCTCGATTTTGAGCCTTTTTAATATTTTCTTGAGCAAATTTTAACATACTATTCATATCCTCCAAA
Organism: Lygodium microphyllum; assembly: GCF_053477565.2. Classification (NCBI taxonomy): domain Eukaryota; kingdom Viridiplantae; phylum Streptophyta; class Polypodiopsida; order Schizaeales; family Lygodiaceae; genus Lygodium; species Lygodium microphyllum. The sequence goes on from NC_141162.1 coordinate 64,936,140, forward strand.
AAGTCTTTAGCTGCCTGAACCTTTTCCTTATGCAGTCCTACTGCAAAAGGAGCTCTGGGCTGAAACCCATACATTAACATAAATGGACTATATCCAGTGGAAGAGTGCTTGGCACTGTTATATGCAAACTCTGCTATCGGTAAATACTCTTCCCAATTAGTTTGCCTTTTACTAACATATGTCCTAAGCATATCTTCAAGAATTTGGTTAATCCTTTCAGTTTGCCCATCTGTTTGCGGATGATCCGCCGTACTCATGCTAAGTTTAGTATCCAATTTCCTAAATACCGCACGCCAAAAATGGCTATCAAATTTTCTATCCCTATCAGAAACTATATTTGCCGGAAGGCCATACAATCGGTATATGTTCTCCACGAACAATCTAGCCAATTCTGGTGTTTTAACATCAGTTGAAGTTGGAATAAACCTAGCCATTTTGGTTAACCTATCCACAATCACCCACAGAGAGTCGTGCCCCCTCTGTGTTCTAGGTAAAGGAACAATAAAGTCCATGGAGATACTCTCCCATTTTCTCAAAGGAATTTCTAGTGGATGGAGAAGTCCTCCCATTTTCAATCTTTCAGCTTTATTAACCTGGCATTTACTACATTTGACCACATAGTCAAGGACGTCCTTATTCATTCCAGGCCAATAGAACTGCATTTTAATAAGACTATAAGTCTTATTAACTCTTGGATGTCCCGCACTAGGGGTATCATGACACTCAAAGAGTATCTGGCGCCTTATTTCTGTATCTTTCGGGACACATACCCTACCCTTGTAGATTAAATAACCATTATCAATGGTAAAATTTTTCCACTTGAATCCAGTTTGAGCAACCCCTGATGCTCCATTTTCTTGTTGAACATCGTCAGATATTCCTTTCTCAGTAGAAGCACTTACATTTGGATCCCCATTTTTTATTGCTTCCCATATGTTGGAATATGCCGGATCAACCTGGCATTTCCCTTTTAAAGATTCAAGCAAGTTGGAAGTGAACTGGGTAAAACTCAATTCATTAATGATGGGCATTCTGCTGAGTGCATCAGCTACTATATTATACTTTCCTTTTCTATATCTTATCTCATAGTCGAACTCTTGGAGGAGTTCGGCCCATCTGGCTTTACGCCCGTGTAAATCCGGTTGATCATTAAGCCACTTAATGCTTTCATGATCCGATAAAATCAAAAGTTTGGCACCGTACAGATAGTGCCTCCATTTCTTCATTGCATTTACTATTGCATACAGCTCCCTCTCATAAACAGAATAATTCTGTTTTGCACGGTCTAATTTCTTGCTTTCAAAAGCAACTGGTTGACCTTTTTGTAATAAGACCGCGCCTATTACCTTATCACTGGCATCAGCTTCAACCACAAATGGTTTATTGGGATCCACTATTAATAATACTGGAGCTGTAGCGATAGCTACCTTAAGTTTTTGAAAACTTTTATTTTGGTCTGTTCCCCAATTAAAACTTTTTCCTTTCCCTTTAAGTTGGTCTGTCATTGGAACAGCTATTTTGGCATAATCTCGAATGAATCTACGATAAAATCCAGATAAACCTAGGAAGATCTGCAGCTCTTCCAGGTTCCTTGGAGGTGGCCATTCAATAATTATCCTTACTTTTTCTGGATCCATGTTGATTCCCTCTTTCGAGATAATATGCCCCAAATATTTGACCTCTTGTGCAAAGAATTCACATTTAGTTTTCTTCGCATAAAGGGAATGTGTTCTTAACAGTTGGAATACTAATTGTAAGTGTTCCAAATGTTCTTCTCTTGATTTACTAAAGATCAAGATATCATCCAAGAAGACTACTACAAAATGTCCTAGATAGGGCCGTAAAACACTATTCATCAGCTTCATAAAGGTAGTTGGTGCATTAGTGAGGCCAAAAGGCATCACTAAAAAATCATAATGCCCATATCTAGTACGAAATGCTGTCTTAGAAACATCTTGTGCCTTAATTCTTACTTGGTGATAACCTGATTTTAAATCTATCTTTGTGAAGAATTTTGCCCCTTGTAATTGATCAAAAAGATCTTCCATTTTGGGCATAGGAAATTTATTATTCACCGTTATTTTATTAAGTGCTCTATAGTCAACACAAAGTCGCATAGAACCATCTTTTTTCTTTACCAATAAAATTGGTGAAGCCCAAGGTGAATTACTGGGTTGAATAAACCCTTTATCAAGGTAATCCTTAATTTGTCTTTCAACTTCTTGGTGTTGTGTTTCACTTAACCTATACGGTGGTTTAGAAATAGGGTGTGTATCCTTATTTATATCAATTGGGTGATTTATATCACCCCTATCTGGTGGAAGCCCACTTGGTAAATCAAAAGGAAACACATCTTTAAAATCATCTAACAAACTACTTAATTCATTATTAACATTCAACTCACAAGCATAAGAAAATTGTTGCTTTATATTACAGAAAGTAAAAGTGTTCTGTACAGAAAGAGACCATAACATATATACCTCACAAACGTCCTTCTTTATCAGCTTCTGAACTTCAGTAGAACACAGCAAAGGATTATCAGATACTTCATGTTCACCTTGAATGACAAAAGTCTTACCATCCCTTTCAAATTCCAGTGTATTATGGTGATAACTACATTTTAAGGATGGTTCCAATCCCCATAGCCACTCCCTCCCTAGAGCAATATCAGCTCTTTCCATGTTCATTATTTGAAAATCAAGTTTATCTTTATATCCTTGAATCTCAATTTCCAAATTGGTTACCATTGTATCCCATATTTTATTATCTTGGCCTTGCATCATACGAACAACATATTGATGCCCACTCTTTTGTTGGGGAAGTTTCAATTTTTTAACAAGTGCATAATTAATAAAATTATGTGTAGTAGAGTCATCAATCATGACTCTAACCCTCTTTCCGGCTATCAATCCATGTACTCTAAGTAAATCATGTGGCCCAAAAGTAGGTTGCCACATAGAAGTTGACATACAACACTTATGTTGTACATCCTTGTGCAAGACCTCTAAAGATTTGTACTTTTCATGCCCCTTTAATTCTAAGGTCTGCACTACATGAATTTGTTTTTCTTTTCCCTTGCCCTTGTCCTTATCCTTTCCTTTATCTTCCCCCTTTTTCTTTTGAGGGCAATTCCAAGCAGCATGGTTAGGGGATAGGCAATTGAAACACAATTTTTCTTTTTTGGCCTTATCAAAGTCATCAGGACTTAACTTTGGCCTCACATATGGTTTCTTTTCAAAAGGTTGTTTTTTACCCTTAAAGAATGGCATTTTCCTTTTAAATTTGCCCACAAATTTTGAGGTTTCCAATTCCTTAGACTTGGGCTCCGTATCAGTGAGACTAGTGAGTGTACCTGGACGCATACTATCTTCATGAATTAATGCAAATTTAATTGCCTTTTCCAGCGTCTTAGGTGAACTCCTTTTTACAGGCTTTGTCTAGTCCCCTAATGAATCCTCTTGTTTTTTGGAATTCATCTATTCCTTCCAATTTGAGGATTATCTCACGATATTCCTTCAAATATGTCAGCAGGGGTCTTCCCTTTTGTCTGACATAATCCCAATCTTCCCAATTTCTTTCCATTTCATTTTCAGGAAGGAATTCTTTCAAAAAGATGGATTCAAATTGAGCCAAAGTTTCAGGTATTTTATTTGCCTCCTTTAAAGTTCGCCACCACTTATATGCTTTGGATCCCAAAGTTAAACTAGCCTCCAGTGCTTGGAGATGTGGTGGGGTATTTTTTAGTTTATGTAAATCTTCCCATTTTTGGAGGAAATTAAAGATTGTGTCTTTATTCCTATCTTTTTCCTCCCCGTGAAATTTAGGTGGTTTCATAACCTTTAGAACTGGATTATCCCTCAATTTATGGTAGGGTTGGGATTCCTTAGGATCTCCCATAGTCACATCTAAATCTTTCGATGCAGATGGGAGGTTTCTATCTTATTTTTATCTCTTTCTAACAATAAAGTTAATTGAGATTTTATTTCAGTAATGTTTGGGTTAAAAATTCCATTTGAACCCCTTGAGCTTGCACACGAGCAGTAAGATCATCAAATTGCTCTCGTGTAGCAAAAAATTCTTCCCACTGTTCTTCTTGCATGTCTGGTTCCTGGGGATCTACCATAGGGTAGTCCCCAGAACTAGAACCTTCCATTACTCTCTCTTTCTCTTTTTCTGCCATTAATACACTGGAATTGGAAAGCAAAGATAAGAAATTTACATACAAAATAAAGTACTTCCCTGGTTTTAATGGCAAGGTAGCTGCTGTTGGATTTATTAGTAAGACCGAAGAGTGAGGAACAATCCTTATTTTCCGGACTAGACCAGTCACTTGGACCACCAATATGTCTTTTATATGTGTGATAAATCTGACTGATTTCAATTCGTCGGTGGCGATTCAAATGCTGGTACTTATCCTCACAACTACAACAGTCGTCTTTATGTTTCGCCGCGTAGCTTCTTCATATCTCGCCTCACGGCTGACGCAGCTGACGCCTCGCCTTTCGTTGACCAGAAACGGAGTCTTTTTTGTCTCACGCTGGTTCGTTCTGCAGGCGTTGACCAGAGACGAATCCCCTTTTCGCCTCATGCCAGTCGTTTCACAAAATGTCACTTACGTGACGTGGCACACCACATATAACTTCTTCGAAATGGTTTTCGTCGATTTATGAATGGCGGGTGAGCCTCACGCGACTGGCATCCTGGCCGGCAACTCGTCGACTGAAACGCTGGCGGGCGAGCCTCAGCTTGATTAGTGAATGGCAGGCGGGCAACTCGTCGACTGAAACAAACCACGAGACCATCGATGAAGAAATCCACAAATCCACACGACACTACATGTCGGCTCTGATACCAATGAAAGATGACGACGAAAACCAGAAGAAAAACAGTCCTAATCTGTGAGCACGAGTGATTCTTTTTTTCTCCCAGCCTTGCCTAGTATGTTGCTGGCCAGACCATCGTGATCCGATTGCCAGCCGTCAAACCTTGGTGAGTCCTACTATTCTTGGACTCTCTTAATTACTAGGCACCCCTTAACCCCGTTCGGGCGCCCAAGAGCCCGGACGGTCATCCTCGTGCGTGTTTCCCTTGATTCACCTTAATGTCACATTAAATGTCACTTTAATGTCACATTCAATGTTTGTGACCTTAATGTTACATTAAATATCAGTTTAATGTCACATTAATGTCACACTCATGGTTCTCCTCATCAAAATCTTTAAGAAGAGGAAAAGGACGCTAAGGCCGAGGAATAGTTCCACATACAATGTACCAAATCCGCTTCTACACAAACTAAGCTTTCATCACAACACTCCATGTAAGATAGTTAGATCCATGTAACTTATCATCTCTAAAAGTGCACAAAGGAGACATCTAGAGAGGAGGAGAAGAGAAGATAGAAGTTAGAGGATATATGAAGAGGGAATACACCCAAACCAATAACAAAGGCTTCACAAAATGAGAGTTCACATGCAATGTAACCAAAAATCTCATCAAAAACAAAGACCAACTGCTGCAAAATGAAGAAAAACCAGTCAAAACTTGCCAAAAACAGTAAAAATGGTCTGTACAAACAATTGCCCAGCCACGGTTTAGGGGCAAAAAGCCAAAAGCGCAAGCTAGTGGAGCATTAAATGCAGCAAACTGACGATTACAGGCTGGAATCGAGGCGCAGGCTGAAAACGCAAGTTCCTGGTTTGAAAAACGCAGGCCTAATCATCAAAAGGGGGAAAAAAGACCTGTATTCAGGAGAAAAAATCGCAGCAACAACCGAGATCCTGCAATTTGATGCCATGTCAAAAGTGGTGCAACAAACTGTTGAACACAAGACAAAAGAACAAAAGAACACTGCAAAGGAAGAGAACTCGAAGATGTGCTCGGGAAATGGAATCCATATACCAAACACGAGAATAACATGTACAGCAGTGAGTCACTGGCTGCGTGGGCACCGGTACTGGCTCCTCTCTCCAATAGGAAGACCACGAAGAATGATGATTGAATGAGAGGAAATAGGCCCAAAATATGCCAAATATGGCAGTTGGTCGGCCAGCAATAAATGCCTAAATAATCACAAAGATGACCACCATAAAATGCCTAAAATACCCAGTAATGTCAAGCATAGCCCAAACACACACATGACCTAACTAGACTGTTAACACTAACTATGTTTCTTTATCAGTCTGTGTGTTTGTTCCACAAGCACCTTTGGGAGCTCAAACATGAGGATTTCCATCCCACATGTATCAAGCCCCAAATATCACCCAAGTGGCCATACAATTTGAGTACATGCCAATGCCCAAAATCTTTGCATTGCATGTGGCATCGGACCAACCATTTGCCTACCCATATCCACCCAATTACTCAATATCTCACTCTTCTCCCGATTCATCCACTACGGCCAAGAATGTGTCTAGTTATAAGACTCGCTTGAACAAGTCGAATTACACAGCATGTGCCCATCCAAGGATGAAACTCCTTGCACTATGTGAACATGTCTCCCTCCTTTTACCTCATCAAAGGTGTGGTTGACGTGGATCCACCATTTTCACAACACATCATCATTGTGGCAGTCTACTATGGCAAGTATAGATAACAACTGTTACCGCAACTATGCGTCTTCATCCTAGCCTTGCCTAACACTAATTTTGTTTATGGAGGATATTGATTTTCCCCTCTTCGTATCATCAATCGCCATCGAAAAGAAAAGTAAAGACCTTTAAATAAGGCTTTAAAAGTAAGATCTACAAATAAGGCTTTGAAAGAATATATCTATTATCTCTATGGTCTTGATAGGTAAACAAGTTTCACTCTTAGTCATGAATATGGTGCATTAACCTCTAATTAACTCTCCTTAAAACGACCCCAAAAGCAATTAATGCAAAATCATCAAAAATGAATGGCTTATCTTTTATAGTAGGAAAAATGCACCCCCAATTCTCTGTAAACAGAAGTCTTGTGATTGTGCATCCTCACTCCCCACCCTCCAACCAATTAGCCGCTGCACTCTATCTATCCACTTCTATCCACAGCCATCCTAGAGGACATCTCAATTCATGGATCATATCTTACACACAAACGACTTGGTTTGTATAGCATCCACTCATTTAGCATCATCATTATTACCTTTTGCAACCTTCTACCACTTTACTACACCCTAGCAACCTGCATTTTGTTGTTGTCCAGGCCATCCAGCACTAGTGACATACACAAGCTGGTATGCAGCCGCCAATAGTAGGCAACAGCTCTTGGCTAGTGTGGGCAAGCTGGAATGCGAGGAATAGCAAGTGATGGCTGAACAGCACATGCCAGTGATGGATGATAATGACCAACAGCCCCAACTCAGATATCCTACATGAACAGGGTGTGGATAGTAGAGCTTCAACACTTGCAAACTACAAAAACGAGATTGGCTAAATGGAGGGCAGTATGTCTATTTAAAGAAAGTTGGGATCTTGAATCCTCGCAAATTAGGGTTTACATGTGGAACATAAAAACTCTCTAGGATCGCATTTTTTCAAATAAAGTTTGCTAATATTCATTGATTAAGCATGTTTTGGGTTTTGAGCTAAATTTGCATTTTCCGCAACATGTGATCTCACTAGGTGATCCACACTCCGAAATGCTTGAGAGGGTGTCCCCTATGGGGGATATCCCCAAATTGTGTGCAATGGAGGTCTAGTTTTCCCCAAATGTGCATTCACACAACCCAAATGTGGAAAGGAAGAGGTCTAGCCTCCCCCAAATGTGCATGCAAGGGATATCCCAAAACTATGTGTAATGGAGGTCTAGCCTCTGTCAAATGTGCATTTGCACCACCCAAATGTGGAAAGGAAGAGGTCCTAAAGGATATACCTATGTTTTGGGAACCCCTGAATGTAGTGTGGAATGGATATGTAGTGGCTGAAATGAAGAACTAAATGATGGAAATGGAGATGCAACGGAAGAAGAGAGTGCAATGGGTAGAAATGAGAATTGTGGTGTGAAAGTAGTGGTGAATGTGTTAAAATGAGATGAAGAAGCACCAATTCAAATTGATCTTGTGAAACAGTAAATGAATTTGAAGGAAAACATTATGAAGGAACACTTACAATATATTCTTTCATCTTTTTCTTGTCTTGTCACTAGTTCATGCAAAAGTATATGTCTTCTTCAGGACTCATAAACCAAAAGATACTATGGAGATGTCCTTCATCAAGAGTATCTCCCATACCATGTTCGAAAGAGGAATCAATTTCAATAGATTGAGAGGTAGAAAAGAGATATGAAGGAAGAGGTGTACTTTGTGCCAATTTCCACATGGGGATGGCCAGTCCTTAGTGGAGATTCCATTACATACTCAGTAGACCAGTATACCAAATCTAAAGGGAAAAATCCAAGCTTACCTTTAGTCTTTTGTTGAGCTCTATGCATCAAAATAAAGTCGTACTCAACCTTAGTAATCTCACAAGGTCTTTGGACTCCATGGTAGTCCAATGTCTCTCCTCCCATGCCAGAACTTTACGAGCAAGTTGAGAGACCAACTTCTGCTCATTTCTCAATATGCTCCATTTGGAAGACTAAAGTGGTGGTATTGTGTTCGAAGTCATCTTTCCTTCTATTGTTCTTACTTTTGAGAAGAGCTTTCAAATACAAGGCCAAGGTTTCTTCAAAGAGTACCTAGCTCTAATACCATGTAAAGAAATGCCTTAATATAGAAAGTCAAATACAATTGTACGACAAAGCACAAACCGATAATAGAACACAATTAGGGTTAGGGTAACATAGAGACAATGAACATAGTGGATCATGAAAAGAATTGATCTCAATAGAATACGATACTCGACACAGTAAACACACTATGCAATGATGAATACCGAACCTTGAACTCTGGTCTCTCAAGGACCGAGGTCAAGATAATGAGTTGGAGAGTGTGTCATACTCTAACAAATCCTAAATCACAGCAAGGCAACCTCTAAAGGTGTCTGGCAACAGGAAATGCAGCAGTATCACGCTAGATCAATGTCAAACGGGCATAAAGGAGGCTAAAAACAGCAAATACAGTCCCAAATGATGACATGGCAGCAAAACACACCTATAGAGGGATCATATGACAGAAAATGGTCAAAACACATTAGTTTGAGTCATGTATGAGTCTAGGTGGAAATTGGCTAGTGTAGACGCATGCTGGTATGCAGCCACCAACAATGGGCGACAACTCCTAGCTGGTATGGGTAGGCTCGCACATGAAGAATAGCAAGTGATGGCTAAACAGCAAGCGCCAAATGATGGATGACGATGACTAACAGCTCCCTGAGATATCTATTAAAAGTGGATGCAACAATTGAAGCATATACATATGCTGAAATAGACTGTTGAACACAAGACAGAGAGAAAAGAAGAACACTGCAAAAGAAGAGAACTCAGAAGAATGCTCAGGAAATGCAATCCAATACCAAGACATGAAACAATACAAATCAATGTGAGTCACTGATTGTGAAGGCACTAGCACCAGTTCCTCTCTCCACCAAGTCTGCTCGACGTGGTGATAGATGAATGATAATTGTGGAGGAGGAGTGCCTGACTAATATAGGGCAAAAGAATGCCCAAAAATATGACAAGTTGGCCGACTGGCTGCAACAAATACCAATACACATCAAATCAAGCAAAATTAAATGCCTAGATAATCTAAGAAATAAACGGGTGCCCTGGCCCAATGAATCATATGCACAAACTCAACCATGAACTGACATATTTGTTGACAATATCCTCCACGAACGAGGTGTGGACAGCAAAGCTTCAACACTTGTAAGCTACAAAAACAAGATTGGTGGAATGAAGGGTAGCCTATTTATTTATAGAAAGTTTGTGTCCTCCCAAATTAAGGTTTACATATGGGATACATACACTCTCTAGGATCACATTTCTTTTAATAGAGTTTGGTAAAACTCATTAATTAATAATGTTTTGGGATGATTTTAAAGAAGTTAATGCAATTTTAGCTCAACACGCCCCATGTCAAGAAAATAAATTGTCTCTAATCAAGATATTAGCATGTTGAACAAGATGTTGCTACTGAAGATCTCTCTCTTTTTCAAACGAAAGTGTAACGGATGCATGCCAGAGCAATTGAGGCGTAACCAAGCAGGCCTTTTCCTTGCAGTGTCCCATAACATACACAAGCGGTTGCGATTCACAGCCCTGAGATTGGGAGGGACCAGAACAGTGCCCACAGCAGCCATAGCATCCTTCAATAGTGGCCAATAAACAGCCGGACAATTTTCCACTTCTACCCACACAGGGCATTCACGTTGCAGCAGACGCTGAAAATCTGCCATTGGGCGCCATGGAACCACATGAACCAACTGGCGATCAAAAAACAAAGGCAGTTTAGACAGGAGAGCAGCACGGTGCGTCTCAGATTTCAACAGGACCTCAAAAAAACCTCGGGACCCAACAAAAATCTCTTCAACACATTCCCCTTGCAGCAGACTGTGCAGCCACTGGCGGATACGGGAAAGCAGCGGGATTCGACCAGTGAAGAAGAGTATCACAGCACGATCATAAAACACCGAAAAGGAGCATAGGACAGTTTTTGGGTCCACGGTGACTTCCAGAACATCGTCAGGTGCAGAGTCAGAAAAGACTTCCTGATTATGTTGAACATAATCGCCAAGCAGAGTGTTGGCAAATTCCAACAAATGCTCTCAGTCAACATCCTGAGAGTCCACAGAATCCGAAGCAACCTGAGCATAGGAACGATCCTGATGAACACCTATCTCTTCCGAAGTATGCTTGATACGTTTTCCCGCAGGCTGGATGTCAGGACCAGGGGGCATCTCTTCGGTGCACGGAACCATATCCTCAGGTTCCTCAGTATCAGAATCCGGGCCAAGTGCTGCCACCGTTTGGTCTATGAAATCCAGATCCAAACCAGCCATCATGTATCACGATCTGATCTCGAAGGAGGACTGACGCACGGTGGATAGCGGGAAACGCAACCTTGTCCTCCACAGTCGCGACATGTCCCAGGAGGGCGCACGGCAGGGCACAACCCTAACAGTGCAGGGGCAGGAGGGTGGAGCACAGGGCGGGCAGGCGATGAGAGAGAGGGACAGTCAGAGTCGCAAGGCAGGGGCCAGGCGGCAGCCGAAACCCTAACGCACAGGGCGAAAGGACGAAGCGCAGGCGAAACGCAGGCGCAGAGCTTCAGAGACCGGCGACAGTGCAGGCGGCGAGGCAGGCGACGGGGCAGGCGACGTGACAGGCGAAGGGCGTCACAAGCAGGCGACGGGTAGGCGAGGGACGTCAGGAGTAGGCGGGACGGCAGACGGGCAGGCGACGTGCAGGCGAGACTGCAGACGAGTAGGCGACGGGCAAACGAGGCGTCAGGAGCAGACGACGAGCAGGCGACCAACATCACGATTCCGCCTCTCTCTCTCTCTCTCTCTCTCTCTCTCTCTCTGTGTGTGTGTGTGTGTGTGTGTGTGTGTGTGTGTAATAGGTGATTGTATTAATTAGGAGAAAAAAGAGGCCACCCTAGACCAAATGCAATAGATTCAGCAAATATGAAAGAACAAAAGTGCAAGAGACACACCTGAGCTAGATGGGCCGCTTCAAAAGGAATCAAGAGTTTTGATGAGATTTCGTTGCATGAGCTTGGGCCTTTGCTGCCAATGCCTCCAATACTATATCTTCAAAGAAGTCTCCCAATACCACAAAAAGATTGGGTCTGTGATATTCAACTCAGGAGAAAGAAGGCACGTCTATAGGCTGGAGAGTAGAACCTAGATACTAGCTCACAAGAAAATGGGTTGCTTATTGAGGAGAAAATCCCATGCCAAAGTTGAAAGGAGCACAACCTCATAGAATCCACACGAACCAACAATGGAAAAGACTTTTATTTAAGTACTCCAAATCTATGTTTATGGGATACTCGTGATCTTGAGACAGGTTTTTCTAGGATCAAAACTAGTTTATCACAATAGTCTAAGTCTTCATTATTAAAAAGTTCTATTAACTTAATGAGAACCTTGGATAGATCAAAACACATACAAGGAGTTATCTTAAGGGCTACAAGGTGTCGTGACCTAAAAATACCCCAAAAAAAAAAACAGTGTTTTACTAAAAGTGGCATTTTTGGCTATTTTGAGTGGATTTTCACAATTATATCTACATTTGGCTTGCAGAGGTGGTCTGTTCCATTCAATTCGAGTACCCAAACATCCATATTTAGAGTTTGGATAAGAAAGTTTGAGAAAAAACATTTTGCAACCAAGCTTGGGACAGGATGGTTGTCCCCAGGGTTTTGATCATATTCCATTGCTTACAAGGTTTCTTACTTAAGGCATCTACTTGCCTACTATTGGTGGACACTTTATCAAAGGGGCATTCTTTCTTATTGTACTACTATAGTAGAACTCTTTTGAGTTACATAGAGTGTCCAAGCTATCATCTTGAAAGATTTTAGTCTGAGCAATTGACTTAGACACAATGTGTAACCCGAGGGTGTGGCTATAGTTGTACAGATTCATTCAAGAGTAATACACAAAGTCTATTGAAATCTTTCAATCTTCAATCTCTCTTGATTCTTTTCCTAAAACCCTATGGTTTGTGGCTTGACACATATCCCCTCAACATTTGGTGAACCCAACGTGAAAGGCCACACCTGAACTTGATAAAATGGGAGATCATATTCATGCAGATGATGATGTTGTTAAACCCAAAGACTTCATGAATTTCATGAGAACTTATGAGATGTTCAAACAAGAAGAAGTTGTGACTAATGCTTTAAAGAAGGACATAGTAAAAGTTAAGAAATTCGACAAATGAAATATTTTACCAAATTTCTCCTTGTTTATGTAAAAAAGCTTAAGATGGCCAAGATACCAACCGAAGAGATGCCAAGGTATTTTAATTGAGTTGTAGTGTCGCAAGGACTTCAAATTTTAAGATGCTTTAATCTTGCCGATAACATTTAACTAAGTTATTAATCAAATGTGTAAGGTTGTTTAGCACATATGATACACATGGCAATTATTTCATGGTAACAGGCCAAGGACCCCCATGATGCATTGGGTGTCAAAAGCAAAAGTTGTGATAAGTTATTCCAACTAGGCTTGAGGAATCAATCATAGTGTCAGTTTTAACCCTAGCACACTTGTTAAGTGTCAATGGTGACACTAGGAATTAGCATTAATTAATTCGTTAATGCTACTCTGAGGCTCAATAGAGGTTGGGGACCACTCTAAGTTCCAAATGGCCTAAGACAATTTAATTATGGATGGGCACATTTAATTTTGGGCAAGGTTAAAAAGGCTGAAATTAATTTTCAAGATGATTTAATTTTGAAAATTAATTAAATGGTTGAATAATGCTGAAAAATGGGTTTAGAAGATTGCCACTTGGCAAAAATGCCCATGCAAATTGAGAAAACGTTTTTGGGGGCTAGGTCTCAATCATTCGGTTAGTTTTATAGCCTAGGAGAGAAGGAGGAGCTGTTGGTCCATTTTTCTATCAAAGAACAGCAATTTGCTGCAAAAGACAGTCATCTGGGGGCCTCAACAAGCAAGGGACAGCAAGGAGACACCTTCCAAGGATTGGTAACAACATTGCTAATCAGGTGATAGCATTTTGGACATGTCTAGCAATAGGTGACTACATTAAATATAGGTTGGAGCAGACAACAAGCAAATTTCAAAGTTTTCTTGCAAAGAAAATCGGATTTCTCTCTCACCTTCTCTAGTAATTTCTCAAAATATCTCGGTAATTTGGAGCAAATCCCAGTCATATTTGGTAGACAACATGAGGATTTCTATTGTAAACCCTAAATTTTCACAAAGATTAGGATTTGACAGCCACCTGAATTCAGCACATGAAATTTGTGTAATTGTCAAGGAATTCAAATGCCAGCCCATACATTGTAAATTGGGGCAGCATTTGGCGAGTTTGTGGTTCCAATTGTGCAAGTCTTAGGTGAAAAGTCAAGGAACAAATGGCCCCAATTGCTTCCTGATTGTTATTACAGCAAGGGGCTTTTTGGAACAGCAAAGAAGATTATGGAATCTCAGCTTGTACTCATTCCATTAGCAATCAAAGTTAAAGAAGAATCCGAAGGGGCGTCGTTTTTGGGGCCAACAAGGTGTCTAATGTCAAAGATTATTAAGTTAAATTGTGCATTTTAATTTATGTTTATTTGTTGATTATTGTAATTAAGTGCTTAATCAGGGAATTACCATCCTCACCAACAAGGAAGGCTGATTTCATGGTTCCATTGCCAAGACTCCACTCAATTCTTGATTTGGAAGGCCCAAGGATTTCGAAAATTAATTAAATGGTTGAATAATGGTGAAAATTGGGTTTAAAAGGTTACCACTTAGCAAAAATACCCATGCAAACTGAGAAAACGTTTTTGGGAGCTGGGTCTTGGTCATTCAATTAGTCTACAGTCTTGAAGGGAGAGAGGGAGTTGTTAGTCCATTTTCTATACAACATTTTGTTGCAAAAAACAGCCATTTGGCTCAACAAGCACGGAATAGCAGGGAGACACTTTCCAAGGGCTAGTAATAGCATTATTGATCAAGTGACAGCATTTTGAAGGTGCCAAGCAATAAGTGACTACATTAAATACATGTTGGAGCAAACAACATGCAAATTTCACGGTTTTCTTGCGAAGAAAATCAGATCTCTCTCATCTTGGCTTTCTCTCACCTTCTCCAATACTTTCTCAAAAGATCTCAATATTTCTCAGCCATTTGGAGCAAATCTCAGTCATATTTGGTGGACGGCAAGAGGATTTCTACTATAAACCCTAAATTTCTGCAAAAATTAGGGTTTGGCAGCCACCTCTAGACCCATGCCAATAGGAGAAGGTATCGTACATGCACCTGAAATTTGTGTAATTGTCAAAGAATTCAGATGCTAGCCTATTCATTGTAAATTGGAGTAGCATCTTTCTTGCAAAGTAGAAGCCACTTGAGCATACAAGTGAGGCAAAGAATCACCTAGACCATGGACCTCAAAAGCAGCAATAGATTCATCATGGAGATGCTTGCTGCGTATGACAGATGACTGAACATTAGGGGGAAGCGGAAACATGTCATTAGTACAAGGCACCATGTCTTCTTCCATTGCCTCTTCTTTCACGTCTATGTATTAATCCAAGGCTACAACAACCTGATCCATGTCATCCATATTCAATCAAGGAACAAGAGCAATCGATTGTTCATTCATTGTCTCTTGCTCTCTATCATGCCACCTTGCCCCTATGTGTAGTAGGCACACTAGGCATGGAATAGGTGGGCAACGGCCTTCAAGACAAACCAAACTATACCATGCATGATGCAAGGTTGCTTGTTTAAGCTACATAAGCATCACGAGAGGTGCACACTGTAAGGGAAGTAAGATCTGGCACGGTGCTACAAATTCGTGCAACAAAGATGACACGCAGGCACACAGGATACAAGGCAGCGCCTACCACAAGAACGGTCCTATGCCTCCAGCATAGACAAGGCCGCTCCCAACACAAGCAAGACAAGCACCCCAAGGAAAGGCACAATAGACATACAAGGCTTAGCAAGTTAGTGACGAGGAATCGCAATCCTGAGGCGGGGTGCAAAGCATCTCTCTCTCTTTTTCGTGAATAAGTGTACATTAATGTATGGAAATATTTACATCAGGCCTTCAAGCCAACTAAACAGGAAGGAAACAACTGCAATGAAGCCATCAAGCTATCAAAACAACCTTCTACATGAGTAACACAAAGAGATCACACAGAAAGGACAGCAGGAGTAGAGCGAACAATAGCCAACCAGGGAGCAACAATATCAAGAAGAACCACGTCAGCTGACATCATAGAAGAGATCAGCCATAGCATTAAACCACGAATACGGGCCACATGACCATGGATGCCCGATACTAAATCAAAAATAAAGGCATTCCGAGTATGCCAAATAGGCCACAGGGCTGTCCATCTAAGGAAATGGAAAAGGCATAAATAATCTGAATGCAAAGAAGACATAGAGGGCATGTTTCCCATAATCCATGAACAAGCAAGTTTCCGGTGTTGAGTCGCCGAGGACCACACGCGGGAAATAAAACTCCAAATCTGTCGAGCAACAAGGCAAGACACAAAGAGATGAAGCAATGTCTCATCACATGTAGTGCAGAATACACAACGACTAGCAGAAATCTTTCGGGCACGCAACACATCCCCAGTTGAAAGACCCCCAATAAGCAACCTCCACGTGAACACTTTACCCTGATACGGAACCTTAAACTTCCAAAGCTGGATAAATCCTTCCTACCATTTCTTTTTACTATCCCAAATATGCCATAATTTATTAACCTTCCCAGTGGCCCATTTCTTGGCCTCCACCATCTGATGATATATCTAATTAGCTGACCTCTTCTCGAAATCATCAAGAAGCACAAGCATCCAATCACGCCATGGATGCAATGGTTGTAACGCAAGCAAAGGAGTGAACCTCCGAAGTCTATCCTATATGGATAACCAAATGTCACTATATCCGTGAGGCACCGGGAGTACTAACGAATACACCTAAAAGAATAAAGCGGGGCTGCCTAGGAATAACACCATCAAGGGCTATCTGCAACCCCAAACGAGTCATCCGATTAAACTTGTCTCTCTGCAAATCTTTATCCGGCTAGTCCAACAACTTGGAGGAGACCAGTATTTCTCCTTGCAGCGAATTCTCCTCCTTATGAATATTAGGAGGTCGCCAAACTGCAAAACATAGCATCTCTGCCAGGATGCAATCAAATGAGAAAGGAGAAAAGACTGGGAGACCTTAATAGGCCTCATGGAATTAAGCACATGCTACCAGGAAGCATGAATAACCCTGCTACCATGAGATATGCCATTCTTTTCTATGAAAAATTTGGCAATATTTGACCAAGGATGACTTTGTACACATAGGGCTCGCAAAACGGTTAACCTCAAAGCAACCATATGCAAGTTAACATCCAACAAAGCTGCACCCCCCATCCTTTTCGGAGTAGTCACATGCTACCACGAAATCCACACCTATCCCAAACGATTACCTTTCTTTTTCCACAACATGAATCTAATAGGTTGAACCAATTTCAAAAGGGACTTCTTAGTTCAAGGCAGCAATGGCAGAAAAAAAGAAATCATACTAATCATAATGCACTGAGCATGTCTGACATGTAGAGGCCAGCCTTGGGATTTTGAGTACATGAACCTATCATGAATCCGAGAGCCTTGGGATTTCAAGTCTGGCATGTAGAGGCCAGCCTTGGGATTTCGAGTACATGAACCTATCATGAATCCGAGAGCCCATCCAAACCAACAAGGCATGATCATTCTCCGTGCGGGAGAGTAGAGTAGATTTCTGAGTATTAATATGAAGACCCAATGCCAAAGAAAAAAGATTCCATGCCACCATTGCTTGATTAACATTAGTGCGATCAGCCTTGAGGAACATAAAAGAATTGTCTGCCAAAGATTGACCCACAAGTTGGGTACCACAAGGAAGAGACAAGCCAACTATCTCACTTTGATCAGCCAACTTATCCAACAATGAGAGCATGGAGTGAGTGACTAAAGCAAACAACAAAGGGCTTAGAGGGCAACCTTGCCGAAGAGACCAAGATAAGGCAATTTCCTTTGTGATCCCTCCATTAAGTGCAATACAAGCCACAGCACCCTAAATAATGGTATTTACCAAGGAAATCATGCGAGGACCGAATCCCATTGTAAACATTAATTGTCACAAAAAAGACCAGCTAACATTCTCAAATGCCTTCTCAATATCAAGCTGAAGCATAACAACCTGTTGACCTGAAGCTTTGGCATAGTCAATTCCCAGTTGAACATTCAAAATGTTGTGCATTATATTCCAACCTTTAATGAAACTATATTGACGTGGATGAACCAGGTGCAGAAATACCTTCTACAATGTATTGGCAATGATTTTGGAGAAGATTTTATATAAAGAGACCATAATAGAAATGGGTCTCCATTGTTTCAAAGAGGTTAGAGAAGAAACCTTAGGCAACAACCTAATGACAGTAATCTTCCAGTCTGAAGGCATCATACTAGAATTCCACACTTACTGACACACGTGAGTTAATGGGTCCTTAAGTTGCTCCACATGGGCTGAAAACAGCTCATTAGGCAGCCCATCCTAGCCAGGACTTTTCCTTCGAGGCAAATGGGACAGCACTTCTTCCACTTCATCTTCTGAAATATCAGCCTCCATTAAATCCACCCATTCAGATTTGACCTGATTACTAACCAACTCACAAATATATCGGCGAGCAGAGTGAATAGCATCGAAAAGAATCTCTTGCGGACCCAATAAGGATCTATAAAAGTCAACACTCGTTCGAACGATGGAAGCAAAATCACTCACCTTAACACCTTGCCTATCCATTAAACACAATATATTTTCCCGGGCATATATCTGGTGCAGACGATCAAAAAATTAATGGGATTGACAATTATTGTCGTGTAAAGCTTCAGCTCTGGCCAGCAATTTGTATTTTGCATATTCCTCTTCCTGAAGAGATTGAACCCTACCTTTCAATCATTCAATGCATGTGAGCAAGTCATCATTGGAATCTCCTAACTAGCATAGAAACAATGAATGAGCCAATAAAGATTGAGCATGCTGCAATTCAGCTCGTAAAGAGGAAGCATGCTAAGTACCATATTGTCTGGAAAACGCTCAGGCATTTTTCCTAAAAACAGCCCATGCATTCATCCCTCCAAATAGGACCCTCAAGCTAAAAGAAGCGATCAGTTGCTGAACACCATCCGAAAACTGGTTTTGTTGCAGAAAAGATTAGTTAAAACGAAGAGGCAAACAAGCAAGGAGAGCCTTATGAATATGTCTGCGGCTCATTTCCAAGACCAAAGGGTAATGATCTAACAAGACATGATGTCTTTCCACCCACATATCAATGACTGCAGGAAGAAAAGAATCACTCTGGCAAATGTAGATCCTATCCAGTCTGACCCGAGTATTTGGATGCTGAAAAGAACGATAAGTATATCCTCGTTGTGATGGATACATCTAGGACCACATGTCCTATTTCAAAGACACAGCTACTAGAGCATCCCAAGCCAATCGCTCAGGACCATCCATGACTAAATGCGGGGAAGTCGCCTGATCCCTAGATACACATGCATTAAAATCACCCATGGCAAAGCCTTGATAAGCCATGGCAAGGTAGTGCAAGTCATCCCAAAGCTAACGATGTTCCCTTGCAGTAGAAGGAGCATACACGCCCACTAGCCACAAAACCTCTCCCTCATAAAGTATTTCCAAAATCAAAAATCAGCCGCGAGGGTCCTGAGAAACCAACGATGGTTGCAAGGAAGATTTGACAGCCAACATAACTCCAGATTTATGTGGAGCTCGACCACTAAAAAAGATTGCATAATCCTTGTAAACATAAGAGGATCCAGCCAAAGCGTGCTATTTATGCTCCACAGCACAAAAAACATCCCAATTTTCAGCTAACACAAGTTTCCACAACCAAATTTTGTTTGGGCAAGGTTTCCTTATATCCCAAAGCATACATGCCCTATTCCTATTGCGAGAAGCCAGTCGAGGTTCCACCAAAACCTTACCAAGGGTTCTCAATACCAGAGGGAGGAGTCTCCAAAGATGTGAAGGAAAATCAACCACCTCCACCCAAATTGGATATGCATGCCTCAGCACCTCCTGAAACTCAGCCATAGGCCTCCAAGGGACCATATGAACTAGCTGCCCATCCATAAACAAAGGAATGCGTTGCATAATGAGAGCCACACTTCCGAGGAATGAAAAAGAACCTCAAAGAACCCCCTTGGTCCACCATAAATCTCTTCAACAAGAGGGGCCTACATATGACCTAAAGCATCATCATGGCACTGTTCAATACTAACTAGCATGGACTGCAGCCAAGCACGAATTATGGTGATCAAGGGAGTCCTTCCTATAAAGTAAAAGATGGCTGCCCTCTCATGGAAAGTAGCAATCTGTTGTAAGACCAGTCAGTTCCCATGACTGCAACTACATGATCCCCGTCCGGTAAAGAGTTACCTTTACCCTCATTAGCATGGACATAATCCAACATAAGATGATTGGCAGTGACCATGAACTGAAGAGACCCTTCAGTCTGTAAGCAAGAAACATGGACCTCTGGCTAAAGCAAATTTGGGGGGCTTATGGCTGGTTCTTCAACCAACATCCTACGACGTTTATCTCATCCCCATCCATCAACGGCCCGGGGTCTTCAGCCGATGAATCACCATCCGAACCCTCCAGATCTTGGTCATTCCCTTGCCCTATATCTTGATCGAGGAAGGCCATATCGATACCATTTGATACCTGCAGATTCACCATAGCAGAACTAGATGCTGATCACAAACGTCTTTCTGAACCCTAACTGACTAAGTCCAACCAGATCTGAGCTGGAACTGACTCCTTCAAGACCTACGTGAAAACTCTCTGCACAGGTGCAGTAACTGTGAACAATCTGTTCTGCACGCAAGCAGACTGTCACCTATTGCAGATTGGCAAACCAGAGGCCAACTCGATCTCTCACCTTCTCACTCTCTATGTCATTCAGTCAGACGCCACAGGAAGGAAGGAGGACAATTAGCAGATCGACCAGTATATTCAGAGACTGCAGGGGCAGGTCACGTTTTACAGGCAGGGCAGGCGTGACCCCCTGCAAGACTCAAAGGAGGAAGGAAGACTGTGCGCGACCCTCCTCAGGCCCTGTCACTCTTGATCTGTGACTGCCACAGCCCCTGCAAAAACAGGGCATGCTGCACACAGAACAACTGACTGCTGCTCGTCGGTCGTTTGCTTGCTATTTTCTTAGCTCTGCTCATTGGTCAGTCTACACAGTTCCTTGTGCGCCTATCTGAAGTGCAGACGTAGGCCTGGTTGCACCAAGATGACTCCTTGAGCACACAGACTCCTATGCAAGCAAGACACGAGAACAACAGTTACTGCACTGCAGAGGAAGGGCCCCATCAAGTCGCCATCATCAGCTCTCTCTCTCTCTCTTTTTTTTCGTAAAAGGTAATTGTATTAATTACGAAAAAAGGTACAAGTTTGCATGATTACAAGATACACGATGGCTCTACCCCATCATGTGTACACACTAACTCTCTACAAGAACCAAAGAACCAAAGAGTTACAAAGTCATGGCAAAGACACAGAGGAAATTGCCATATGCCAGGGACGTAAGTCCTCCCGAGGGAGCATGTCAGAGTGCCGGAGAAGATCTATCTGCCAATACAAGAGACCTTTAAGCCGCGCAATATGCCGGTGAACATTAAAGGCGGAATCTCTCTCTCTCTCTCTCTCTCTCTCTCTCTCTCTCTCTCTCTCTCTCTCTCTCATGTTCAACACATTCAGTCAATTCAAGCACACACTTACACAATGCACCACTCTAACATGGTATGAGAGCAGGTTAGGGTCCTCAAGTATGGACAGGACACAAGGACACCAATCACCGCACTGCAGAGGAAGGGCCCCATCAGGTCACCATCATCAACTCTCTCTCTCTCTCTCTCTCTCTCTCTCTCTCTCTCTCTCATGTTCAACACATTCAGTCAATTCAAGCACACACTTCCACAATGTAGCACTCTAACATGGTATGAGAGCAGGTTAGGGTCCGATCAAGTATGGACAGACTTGAAGAGGAGGATTTGCAGGGACACAGGTGGCATTTCTAGCATATAGGTGCAAGCAAGAGGGCTACACATTAAGAGGCTTATTAGCTATTCGTTTGTGCAAGAAAAACTAACAAAGTGTGAAGAAGCTACATCTTGAGCCTTTCCAAGCAAATATGAGTTTTTATCGCCTCTAGCGATAAAGTTCTTCTGTGAGGAAATCTCATATGGCTGGCTTTTCCAAGCCAAAGGGTGGCTGCCCTACACACAGAAACTTATTCAAAGGCAAACAAGATGCCTTCTCACGCTTGCATGGAGTTCCATGCCCTTATAGAATACAAGGTCCCAATTTTATCGCCTCTTCCCCAAGATCAGAAACTCAATTGAGAAAACTATGTCTAGCAAGTGCTGATGGAGGCTATCTTGGAGTCGTGTGATCTAACGAAGCCCAAGACCAAAGCCATTGACCGTGCGATGGTCAAGGAGTCTTCAACCCTTTCTCAAACTAGGAAATTGTAGTTGGAGAGGAGAATTCCCACCAAGACAAGCTGAATGTTCGCATTTGCTCTTTTCTCATCCTATCATGTACACCTATTGTCATTGCTCACATCAAGCATCTGAGCAGGGCCAAACAAATGTGGCTGCATCTTGATCAGATGTATTGCAAAGAACTGAAGAAAATCAGCCATTTGTTGCAGCTGCCCTGTCTCAACAGCCTGTAGATGCTGTCACCTGCTATTGTTTGATCTTCTCCTACCCCTAGCTGCCTCAGAAGATCCTCCAATGGCTACAAATCAAACCAGTAGCATCTCCTCCCTCTCTCTTGCAGGCTGAATACACTAAAAATGCCTCTCCAGTCTCTAAAGACATTTTTCAGTCTTGCATGGGCATTTTTGACAAGTGGCAGCCTTCCCAAATGGTTTTTCCGGCATTAGCCATAATTAAATATTAATTTTCAGTCTTTAAATATTAAAAATTAATTTAATAATTATTTTGATGCCCTAAAAAATAATCTAACTGATCACTAATTAAATTGGCTAGGCAACTTCCATTCCCGAGTGTCTCTACGCCATCTTTGACCATCAAATGAGTGTTAGGTAAACGCCACTTCTCTAATGTCGCCAACTGACACTTATGGCCAAATGAACGACCTAGGCCAACAACTAGCACCAGATACCACCAAGTACCTGTGCGGCATAACTTATAGCAACTTTTGCCTTTGACATCCCATGATTTCCTTGAGTCTCGAGCTCATAAATTTACTTTAACCCCCGTTGCACCTCACATGTGTAACATTTACTTAATCATGTGATTAAAAATTAATCCACATCTTAAGTGAGGTTTCACAAATACATGTCCTCATGACAGTTTTCTTTTCTATTATTTTGTGTTCTTGCAAACTATTACAACAATGTCTCTTTGCTTCCATTGCTGCTCAATATTCTAACATGATCGTCGTTTTTACAAAGGGTGGAGTATTAATTGTTGATGACATGGCAGTTATTAAAACATAAGTCAATTGTTTCAATTAATGAAGTGACAAACGAAAGGTGTCGGGCTGATGATTGGTGTCAACATCCGTTTGCCAAAAGCAATTAAAGCAACAAGATGATCATGGTGGTGATCATCAAGGAGGATCAAGCAATCGCATCATCTTCTCTTGTATTCATGCCAAATTGCAAGGAGCAACAAAGCAAGATTGAGGCCAACTGGAGAGTTTGTGGCTTGATAAGTTGAAGACTATTCGAGGAAGATCAAGACTCAAGAGTAAGTGAAAGGTAGTCCTATATAGGACAATTAGGCAACTTCTTGGATAGACTTTGTACTATTGGTTCAAG
Organism: Lygodium microphyllum; assembly: GCF_053477565.2. Classification (NCBI taxonomy): domain Eukaryota; kingdom Viridiplantae; phylum Streptophyta; class Polypodiopsida; order Schizaeales; family Lygodiaceae; genus Lygodium; species Lygodium microphyllum. The sequence goes on from NC_141162.1 coordinate 64,959,612, forward strand.
CTTGAGCTATCAGAGTTGATACTCGTACAAATCTCTATTTAAATGCTGTAATTTAAGATTTGACTATCTCTTCCGCCTTTCTTGGGTTCTCTCAAGTCTCATCTTCTCTTGAGATCTGCATGAGAACTACGAGCCTTACACCTTCTTGGGCCTGACAACAGGCACTAAGCCATCCAAATTAAGGCATGCATTCACACAAAATTATTGTTCATTATGCCTGGTTTTCACCATTCAGAACAACCTCAAAAAGTAATTATCATTTGAAAAGCTTTATTTTGGATAGTAGGGCAGAGGTTTGGAAACGCCCCGTATAAAAGGACATGTTTTGGGCATCCATTTCTATTCCAACAAAAAGCTTTTGGACAATAGGACAAATGCCCAAAAAACCCCATATAAAAGGACACCTTGTGGATATCCATCTCTCTTCCAACAACCTTGCATTTGCCAATCATCCATGCACACCAACCAACCATCATCCACAAACTCCTCCACCTGCCCTGCCTTTTCAAAGAGCCGCCACACCTGTTGTAACAATCATCGCCATCATGTCAAGAGCTGTTGTCCTACCTACGAGGTCATCACTGGCTGCCCGGAGGACTGAGGTTCACAACCCTGCTTGTTGCTGAGTTTTGCTGCTGCCAGACTGTCTACTGCTCTACCTAGCCTTCTAGAGATCCACCCAGCATGCCCACCAGCACTGCATACTTTCAAGAGTTGCTGCCCAACCATTTGACATCATCACCTGCTATCTAGGACAGCCACTAGCTTATGCCATGTTATCTTCAACTGCCGAAGATTGACTCTCTCTCCTTCATCCTGAACTTCACCTACCCAAAGGCAAGCTTGTTGTCGTCATTTCCCTCATCATCAACTATACTTGGAGCTGCGAGCCTACATCTATGTTTTGCAGCCCAAAGTCCCTCAAAGACATCCTACTAAGTACACTGCTGCCCACAAGAGCTGCCACCCAGCCATCTAACATCATCGCCTGCTGTCTAGGACAGCCATCAGCTGCTGCCACATCATTTTCGACAGCTGGTGACTATGATCGAACCTGCATTTCAGCCCTGAACCACCAGCATTTTGCTGTCCAGAGGGCCTTAGAGAGATCCTGCTAATTGGTCGACTGCATTCCACTCCCTCCAACACTAACAATTGCTTAAAGGTCATTTGACAGATTCGGCTGCTGCTGCTATGTTTTGGGATCCATCAAAATTACAATGCACTCTCAAAACTCATATCGGCATCTCTAACACCACTCTCACTTCTACCCTGGTCCTTGAGAAACAGTTCGAGGCACCATTGTACACATTCATGCTGCTAAATCATTCATTTCATTGAGCATTCTACAGGCTGTGTTTTGGGATCCATCACAATTACAACACACTCTCAGAACTGATCTTGGCATCTCTAACAACACTCTCAGCTCACCTCTACACTGGTCCTTGAGACACAAAGGTTTGAGGCATCTTTGTGCACATTCATGCTCCTATATCATTCATTTCATTGAGCATTTCTAGTATTGCCAATGGAGGCAACACTAGATCTAGCTTTGGAGATTTGGCACAAAGGCCACCCCGTCCACAAGGCCCTCAATCACAACCAAGATGCCATAGCAAGATTCAAGAAAGCCATTATTACTCCCAGACACCTTACTCTAGCTAATACCAAGGTAGCATGCATCTCTTTTTGTTGTACCCTGAGATAGTCATGCCAAACACCATGCCACCTAGTCATGGACACTTTACTCTCATTTAATATTGAAGTATCATGCAGATTGTTTGTTGTTCCCCTAAGATAGTCATAGGCATTTTCTTTCAATTTTCATTTTCATTTCATATTACTTGAGGCAAATATCCTTCACAAGCCATGATGGATATGATGTTTTGGACCTCATAGGTATGGCATAGTCACAGAGCATCGACCATCCATCCTTCCTCCCTCCAAAAGGTGTAATATAGTTTTGACTGCAGAAGATTAGAACCCTACAGTACTGCAAAAACAAGTCTTCAGTTTTCAAGCTAACTTCTCAATGCTTAAACCTCTCACATAGTACTCTCACCAAAAGCTACATGCAAAACACATATCAATATATTACAATGTCTGGTGTGACAGATGGTAAGACTAGGCATGCTCATGGCAGAGATAAGGCCCAGGCATGCCTTGTGGCTAGCCCAACAAAAAGAAAACTAAGACATTAACTTGCATTTGAGCTATTACATAGCTATAAATACAGTGACTCATGTCTAAGCATTTCCTTTAGGCAGACATCATCTCTAATCATAAGAATTAACAACATCAAGCAGAAAGAATGATGGTAGATCTGCTCAAAACTGCAAGAACAGGTGTTTCACACGATTGTCTGCAAAAGAATTATCTATGTACTGTGAAAACCTTTCGGCGCTCTTGTCGAACTCCTGTTATCACCATCTTTACAATTGAAGCACTGCGAACACGTAATACAGCATCCACCAATCCTCCACGCTGGTGACTATGCTTTTTGAGAGGAAAATCAATTCCTGTGGAGAGAGGAGGATGTTTAAATGCACAGGCTCAAATAAACAATAACTCAAACAGTTATAGCTATTAAAGTTCCATCTCTGCACCTAATAGTTATGAAACTCAATGTATACAACTAATGATAAAATACATGAGAGAACCTTTCACAATTGCAGGGATGAAAGTTTCTTAATAAACACAGAGGGCATGCTAATTTACATCCTGTAAGAAATGACAATCAGATATCTAGATCCAGAAATAAGTTTGAAATAGTATTTGTAAGAAGCTAACGAGTGTTCATCTCTCTTTTTGCTAAGAAGGCCATGGAAGAGATAAAGAGACAAGCATGCACAGCTGTACAACTGCAGGCATGGACATGCACAAACGTGCATGCACAGCTGGAAGGGGGTGTAAGAGATATGAGAGTAAGAGAGAAGCACACACATGCACACATGAACAAGTACAGGCAAGGGCATGCATAGACCACATGCACACATGCACATAATGCGCACGTGTGCACACTTGGTGCAGTGCTTTGTTTTCAACATAAAGGTTCGTCCTCGTTTTCCTGTAGAATGCTCGCAGCACCCCCCCCCCCATACACACATATACACGAACAAATTTACCAAACTTGACAGGGATCGTCTTTTTTTTAGAGTGTCAGCCAATAATATGTGGGTTTCACAAATACCATCCCCAAGGGGGGGGAAAACAGAGAGGATTAATGGGATCTCTTTCAACCACCTAAAATTTTCTGCAAAAACGCATTTTAGGACTCTTTCTTACCTGAGCTCTCTGCGTCGTCTAATTTGTTGAGAAGGGCAGTGAGGAGAGCTGATCTGCAATCACAGCTAAACCTCAGCGTATCTCTTCTACCACTGCTGTTTAGAACGTCTAACTTGAGCTCCAATTCATCGTCCAGGGATGGTAGTACATTGGAAATGCGCTCAAATGAGTATTCTACAGAGCTACCGCTAAGCGAGGGGAGGACAGGTGAGAGCGAAATGCCATGCTCAAGAACTCGGAGAATCCTCGTAACACCTTTCGTAGGGCGACCTCCGAATGAACTGCCGGGGGACCTTACAAGAAACACCCGATAATCCATCTTCTGCTGCGATCAACGACGTGATCGATGCAAGACTATGGAAACCTGTACTCTTCTGTGAACAGATTGGCGTGTGTTTGACTCATGCCTGTGATCTGGGGCTAGTACTTGTTCACAAGAAAAGCCTGTAAATCACAATGCCAGCCCTGCTGGATACCACTCTGTTCCGTACTCGTTTCACAAGATAGCCTGTAAAC